>NC_133482.1:11525986-11698813 GCF_025370935.1 Choristoneura fumiferana | reverse complement strand
AGTGGGTCAAAAAAAAACTTACAAGATTAAACCCACCAACACAACAATAGCTACGACTACTACTACTATATAAGCTACTATTCTAGTAAAAAAACTTTTGAAATCGAAGAGTTTAACTGTTTTCATTGTCGCAGTGTCGATAAATAAACATTTTTAAATGGGCATCTCATAACATGGTTTGATCGACATTGAGAGTGTCATCCCTTTTCAGAAATATCGGCCACCGCAATCATGAGCTCGAGTCGCGTGTTTGCAATATTAATAATACAGACGAAAAAGAACCGAGCAAAATGAATTTATCGTAGCGATGTATTGTAAATTTAGGCCACAAAAAATCCAAACGCGACGGTTTCATTTATGAAGTTTAACGTGTTTTGATTGGTATTTACATATTTTTCGTTTTAACTGTCCCTACATAATTGGCTGTGTGTGATTGGCTCAAGGTCAAGTGCTGTCAATTTGTTTGTCTGAATCGATGAGGCTTATCTAATTTAGTTTCGTTATGTCCGTTTGGTGTTCATTTGTTTTTGAATTGGTATGTTGTGTGGATGACGCATGTACAAAGTTTATTATTATTATTTTTTATTTAAAACGGGCAACGTACAAATTTGTCACATTAGCCCATAGGGCAAAACATTAACTAACCAGAAAAAATCAGAAGAAGAATTTTTTGCTAATCCTGCCGTGAAGCAGCAGTGCTTGCACTGTTGTGTTTCGGTGTGGAGAGTAAGACAGCCGGTGAAATTACTGGCACTTGAGGTATCCCATCTTAGGCCTCTAGGTTGGCAACGCATCTGCAATACCCCTGGTGTTGCAGATGCTATGGGCGGTGGTGATCTCTTACCATCAGGAGACCCACTTGCTCGTTTGCCATCCAGTCGAATAAAAATAAATTAAAATGTACATCTCACAATTGATGATAACTAATTTCTTGTCACATCAGCCAACCTGAAAAGCATTAACGCCATGTCTGAGGCCGGCTGATGTACAAAGTTTATTTGAAAGATTGCATACCAATACTGTTTAGCAACTGGCCATCAATATTTGAAAAAAAAAAACAGCCCGAAAGGGAAACAAAAGCAACGTATCCAGTCATATCTGTCGTTTGCGCTGCGTGTTAATTTTACGTTATTATAAAAAATGTTATTTTATTTTTATTAATTTACACCCCAAAGACTTTACAGTCCATAGTTGTTGTAGGAGAATTGTTATTGACTAGTGATTTAACGATTGTCAGCCGATTTGATTGATCTTGAACTTGGAAAGCGTTGATGATCTATTAACGGCTGAAAAAGGGGGCCCCGAGTATCGCATAGCCGAGGGTAATCGAGCCCTGGAATTATGTATAGTTCTACCCAAAGGTAGAGCCAAGGCCAAGGGGGCCATGTCTCGGGGCAGCAGGCCGCGAGGGGCGGCGAAGCTACCTATTGCAAGCTTTTTTCTTAAATAAAAAAAAAACAAATAAAATATTCAAATAAAATATTTGAAGTTTTGAATTTTTATCGTCACTAACATAACCACATCCATCCTCATCGTCGCCATGTAACATATTTATAAAGTAATACTAACAAATGGATGGATCCTATTTATCTAATAATAAATTTTATTGTTATTATTAATGGGGCGGCAAAACTAACCTGGGCTGTCAAATATTTAAATACGCCTCTGGTGCTGTATACATTTCTCTCTGACTATTTGCATCAAATATTAAATTAGTTACTGTCAATTTATAAGAGTAGGTACCTGAGTTATAGAAACACTAGTATTTGTTCCATTTTCCGTTTTAATAAAACCTTCGAGTCGTTTCTACGAACAAAGAATACTTTTGTTCCTTTCGGAAACTTATTCTGTTCAATTGCGAAGAACCAGAAGGTAGTATGGTTACACAAATATATTGTTTTCGTAGCTCGCTCGTAGACTGTTGCTAGAGTTTGCTACGACGCTAAGTTCTAATCTAAGGGGATGATCCAATAAGTGCTACGTCTTTTCTTTTTTACGAGCTGTCCATTACTATTATTAACATTATATTGATCTGAAGCGTGGTGGCCGAGTGGTTGACCTCTCAAGCAGAGGATCGTAGGTTCAAACCCGGCTCGCACCTCTGAGTTTTTCGAAATTCATGTGTGAAATTACATTTGAAATTTACGGTGAAGGAAAACATCGCGAGGAAACTTGCACAAACCTGCGAAGCAATTCAATGGTGTGTGTGTGTGAAGTTCCCAATCCGCACTGGGCCCGGGTAGGAACTACGGCCCAGAGCTCCTAATTCTGAGAGGAGGCTGTGCCCAGCAGTGGGACGTTATATAGGCTGGGATGATGATAATTTGATCTGTGAACGTTGTGTATTGTTCATTTGTTTGTTTAATTAATGAAATGAAAGATCATCGTCTTTCGACCGGCAGTTTTGCTGATTTTCGGTCCATTTCGTGACATGCACATTTTTATTATACCTTTTTCACGTTGTCACGAATGGACGGGATGTTCGGGACGTTGTTTAAGTATGTATTTATCTATATAAGTATGTTTATCCGTTGCCTAGTATCCATAGTACAAGCTTTGCTTAGTTGGGACTAGGTTCAATTGTGTCACTTGACACCAATTGAACTATTGAAAATAAATATTTAGGACACTTGTCCTAAATATTTATTTATTATTATCTTTATCTCTCCTTTGTTTGTGTAGAATCGAATTGTGGTCGAATGTAAAAGCCACTTTTAGACCGAATTAAAAAAGGAGGTTTGCGAGGTTGCGAGATTACACCTAAAAAACAAAAGAACATTCAACCTCACGTAATCCGTCAACCGATATCATCTCACCCGCTTTGTAATGTAAAATCTCTTCAAAAACGAAATTCGCCTTTTAAATACAAAGGTCATCGAGATAACGTAATGAGATCAGGCCTGCCTGGGCTTGTTCGGGTCGTTGTTAAATATTAATCGCCCGAATGCTACGAAAATTGCGGTTTGTTCGGGTAAAAATGAGAAAACGAATGAGCGTTTGTCGGCAAGCGAGCTCGTGATTCAGGTACTTGCGCTTCCGTTTTTTTACTAGAGCTGTGCCTGAGGCCGAGTTTCAGCCAGCGATATTTGAGAATGTGTTACTAGGAATATGTTGGTCATAAACATTAGTCTATTAAGAAACGCTTCACGATTGATTTTTGGAGTCTTTTTGTATTTTTTGTTTCAACTCCAAATTTTGTTACTTTTACGGTAACCCGTGAAACCATATCGTAAATACAAACTGAGGCATGGATGCACAGAAAAACCAGAAAAAGAGACCAGCACTGGGAATCAAACCCGGTCCTCAGCATTCCGTGCTGCGTGGCTATAACCCCTACACCACTGCTGGACAGGAATCTAGACACGAAGTAATGTGACGTCTGTCGACGCAACATAGATGTCGCTAGTGCTGCTGCTTAAAGTAGCATAGTAGAAATAAGCAACCTGAGATATGTATGCAAATGAAATTAGTGTCTAAGATTCCTGTCAGCAGTGGTGTAAGGGTTATAGCACGCAGCACGAAATGCTGAGGACCTGGGTTGATTCCAGTGCTGGTCTCTTTTTCTGGTTTTTCTGTGCATCCATGTCTCAGTTTGTATTTAAGACTCTTCATTTACCTAACGTCGCTCCACGCATCTCTAGTGGAAACAGCTCGGTCGGCGGAGCGAGGATAGTAAATGAGGCGTTTCTATCAGTTCAACGCGTTCCTCGCAACGCATCCTCGCTAATTTCTGGTGAAACGTAGCCTTAAACAGACTTAAAGAACATACTTAAGTAGAAAACGATTAATATCTATTCCCATCACATGAGATAGAAATCATTGCTGAAAAAAGACAGAAGGCAGAAGGCAGAATTGAAACACTTGAAACACAGCGAGTAATATACCTACTCGTAAAAGTTTTAAGTCGTACCTTACCTATTAATATTATAAATGTGAAAGTTTGTGACATGTTTGGATGTATGGAGGTTTCGATGTTTATTACTCAAGCACGTTTAAACCGCTTAATGATTTAGATATAAAATTGGTATACAGATAGTTTGAGTCCCGGAGAAGGACATAGGATAGTTTTTATCCGGAAAATTGCATAGTTCCCGCTGGATAGCGATAAACGTATTCTGCTCGGACAAAGTCGCGGGTAGCGGCTAGTAAAATAAATTAAATAAAACACAACAAATATAAGCAAAAAATAGCCTAAGAAGTACAGAACACTTAGAGGCTGTTTCACCATCCATTGATTAGCGTTAACCGACGCTTAAATGTGATGCCGTCTTCGTCTATTCGAACAAAACAAATAAAGACAGCATCACACCTAACCGCCAGTTAACACTAATCAATGGATGGTGAAACAGCCCCTTAGTGAACTAAAAAGCCATATGTAATACATAATATGGGTACACTAACTCCGCCACCTTCCATCTAATGCAAGAGGGCTATAAGTAGGTCTGTCATTTACAAATGAGCATGTTATGTGCCAGTTAAGTGTATCGGGGTTAAGAGGGCATTCTGCAGTGTCATGTGTTTTACCATTTACTTGGTACGTAAGAGCATAGCTGTGAAAACGCTATTTCGAAGCGATGTAACTAAAGATTGTTTTTTTTTTATATACGAGTATATCTCTAATTTCATTTCTTCGATTTGGAAGATCAAATGTAATTTATATCATTAGGATATTGACAGACTTGAATCGGTTTATTTAGTAGAAATTAAATAAATACCTACGCTAAAATCGATCGTATATCTTTCGTATTCGTAACGCTAAAAGTCACCTCTTAAAATGATTTTCCGACCGAAAGTAGGTACTTTATTCACCTATAAACGCACTGAAAACTAATAAATTCAATCAACAACGAATAACGCGTTTTTAATTAATTATTATTATTGACTTACCTTAACTTTGAGTTCAGACGTGCGCAACGACGTCGATATCGTTGTTTCTCTTTCATTTCCAGGGCAAGCAACAGTGTGTGTGAAGAGTAGCACTGCTCTAGGTATTCGGCGATTAATTTTTCGCCTGACACATTTGTAGCTTATTGTGTCTTTTGTATATTTGTAGCTTTATGTTGTTCGTTTCATAAAAGCAGAGCATATGATACTTTAATCTTAATCACTATTATATAGAGAAACTGAAAAGGTTTTATTAATTTTATAAGCTTTTATTTACCTTGAAGTGTTAGTAGGTTGACCGGTAAGCAAACGCCTTCTTCTTGCAATTGGCTTCAAATTTGTTTATTTAAGCGTGTTTATCCCACGGCGTTGCAATAATTATTTAGTAATATAGAGAGCTAATTTAAACAATTAAGTTTATGATGAAAATGTGTAGCGCCCCCTTGCGCCATCTAGTCACAATTTTAGTTTCTAGAACTAAATGTAACTTTACATTCTACATCGCGCTTTCAAAGTTTCTCAAGTCGTAAGTGTAAATTATATTTTAAAGTTTTTCTTCGGACTTCGTTCCCCAGGGATAACATCTGCCTGGAGAGATCAAGTAAGCCGAGGAATATTCACTGTGATATTTGTGGATTTGATGTTCCAGTTAACATCGGGGTTAGGAGGCCACGCTTGCGGCGAGTGGTTAAGTAGTTAAGTTATCCTGTACTCGGATTTAGTTAAGTTATTGTGTAAGCTATACTATTATTGTAATCATCTCAGTCATCCTAAGTAATGTAACTAGATATGGCTGGAATTTACTTTGACCATGCTTTATTTAGTCACACAGATACTTTTAACATAATTATTTTACTCTGCATTCTCTATATAATTTGATCTTTTGGGTTATAAGTTATAACCCGATCATGACTTACTAGCTTTTGCCCGCGGCTTCTCCCGCGCAGAATTGGTATGTAGCTTAAACCTTTTTTGCTCCCACAGGAACTATACATTATTTCGGGATAAAAGTAGCCTATATGGTTATCCAGGGTATATTTTACCTGTATGCCGAATTTCATGCTAATCCGTTCAGTAGTTTTTGCGTGAAAGAGTAACAAAAATCCAAACATCCATCCATACAATGCGTTTATAATATTAAGTAAGAAAAAGAAAAGAAGATAAGATATAGTATCAGAGGGGCTACTACGAAACTCGCAAATCGAAGTTCGTATCGCACCGTCCCTTTCACTCGCGTATTAAATGACATAAGCGTCAGCGGGACGGCAACACAAAGTTCGAGTTTTGCACTTTCGTGGTATAGGGCCAGCAGGGCTATACGAAACTCGAAGTTAGTGTCGTGCGTTCCCTTTCGCTCTCGTATTAAATAGTATAATTGCCAGAGGGACCGCACGACACGAACTTCGAGTTTCGAGTTTCGTAGTAGCCCTGCCGGAGCTCAACGCATTGGCAGAGAGGCGTACAGAGTGGCGATTACTCCATCGACAAGAGCTAGGCTCTTAAATAAATATAATGATGATGACGGGTTATAGCATCTCGGTGTGATATATTTCAAACTCGTGGTTTGACATTTGTCAGTAATAAGTAAAGCACCCTATTTATTTAATACAAACATGTCACTTATTAATATAATAATTCATAGACACGTTGACAGCATTCGGAAGTAGACGTGTGTTCCAAATTTTAACGATGGGAACGGATTATTCACTAGATCTATAATGGACAAGCCACACCGCTGCTCAAAAAACGGTGAAGGTACGGAATCGCAGTGACGCATCGTATGCGCACCGTTTTTATTGCAAACTCTCCACACCGCTGCTCAAATTACGTAAACGGTGCGGAATCGCAACGAGGTGCCGTAAACGTCAGGACTTTGCCGCATGCTCTCTATCAAAAACTCACTGCGATTCTGCACCGTCACCGTTTTTTAAGCAGCAGTGTGGCACCTCTTTAAATGACCGTTACCTTAGATTTGAAGACGGCCAGATTCATAACACGCATTTCACAATGTAGCCTTTGAGCTTCTTAAAAGTTCACCACTCCAAGCTGTCACTGTACAGTTGTGAAAACTGAACCACGTACCGGGGTGGAACCTCTGTACAAATAATGTCATGTTGACGTCCCATACATTTGCCGAAGAAATCATAGTGAAATTGATTAAGAAAAGGTTCCAACCTGGTACGTGATTGAGTTTCCTCGACTGCACACTCGTCCAGAAGCTATCTTCCTCACATGACGGTAATTGCTCAGGAATCTCCCACGGGAAATCCATTTTGTTGAGATAAGGGCTCCATGTGTGGGAAGAAATATTGTAGTTAACAGGGTAAAAAAGGCTTCGTATGGGAAGGATAAGGCAAAAACCTAAGGGATATAACGTAGTCTAATTAAATTTAAAAAATCAGGGAAATCCTACCCTACCCTTAAGACATTATAAATGTAAAAGTTTGTGAGTATATTTGTTACACCTTCACGCTTAAACGATTGGACGAATTTGGATGAATTTTGGTATCTAAATAGGTGGACATCTGGAATAACACATAGGTTACTTTTTATCCCGATGTTCCCACAGGATCCGCACAAAATCTCAAAAATTCAAGCACTAGGATTGGAGACATGAAATTTGGCGCGGGTGTTTTATAAGCTTAATGAAATCCATTATGTAATTTTTTGAATTCCTGCTGTGGCTTGTTCTGATGGTTTTGTATGCGAAGCCGCGGACAAACAGTACTATAAACATATACTCACATATATGTACTCGTATTGTGATATTATTCATAAAATGAATTTAGGCAGCGATAAATCTAAATCTGAGTTGAAAATATAATTTCAAGTATGAATAATGTTATTACGTCGATACCCAATAGGATTAAATATTCAGATGTTATTTTTGACTAAGCTCTGAAAGGTAGGTACATACCTTGTATTGTTAGTTCAATTCAGTGGCGTAGCGTGGGTATTAGTCGCCCGGGGCGGAAGACAATTTTGCCGCTCGCTTGTTTAGGTTTTTAATAGGAGATTGTTGTAGAGGCTGGAAAGTAAGCAATAGATAAACGAGTTTCTGTGAAGGCCGAAAGGGAGGCCTTCGATAATACGTGTTCATCTTTGCACTTTTGGCCGAGACTAAACACTTTTCACGATCACTGCGAGGAAATAAAAAATATTTATCACAAAACAAACAATAACAATCCAAAGACTGCGTTGCTTCCACCGTATGACTCGTTACTTTACCGGCCCGGATAATACCGACATGGAAATACCGACCTTATTTTTCTTGTACATGCCCATAGAAACTTATGTCAGTTTGACTCAATTTTTCATTATACTTATAAAAATTAAAGCAATTAGTTCATATTATGCGTTTAAGAAAAAAAAAACACCTCATAAAAGTCATGAATAACGCATTCTTATTGGTCAATTTAATTTCACATGCAGCAGACGATTACTTTTGATTGGTCCGATAGTCGTTTCAGCACGCTGGGAATGAAATTCTGAAATATGTTCTAAAAAGTCGTATCGTACTATGAAATACATATTGATACGACCTGTTACCGTAATGTGTGACATTGTTGTGGTGTTTAGCGAGCCATAAATGAGTCAGCTGTTAAATGTATATATAGTCAGTTTTGTGTACTGGATTTAGGTTATCTATGGCCACATTTTCGAGCAATACGTGAAAAAACTATAGTTTACAAGATGTCATTATTGTACCATTCATTATAAAAAGGGGATTCCCCGATTTCATCACAGTACGAGTATACGTAATAGATAATTTCGTGCTTATTCTAATCAGTCCAAATCGTAGGCGCGACAAAACTGTGAAATATAAAAGTAGTTATTATTCAGTATTATTTATTATGGAATTTTGCCGCCCCCGCTGCCACTACGCTACGCCACTGGTTCAATTATTTTTAGGCAATAACAATATGTTGAAGATTTCAACATGTAATGCCAAATAATATGACAAACCAATATCCGATATTGAAATTTTATTTAAGAGACAGAATGAAGACTTAGGTATTATATTTTATTGGAAAGAGGAAAAAGTTAACATAGCATACTGCCGTCTTTGAATTTGGTCCGTTGCTTCACAAAAAAATCATAAAAGTATACTTACTCTCGTCTGTCCTACAAGATATGCATGAAGAATACCTATTTAGTACACAAGTTCTTTAATGAACATTACCTAGCAGCAGGTGTAAACGCTCTTAAGGTAGTTTCCCTCCAGGGCCCGACTTATTTTTCCACACTGTATACAAATGTATAGGTATGGGTAAACATTACATTTTCCACATTTTATAGGTATAAAAATAGTAGATGAATCGTTATTTGGTAAGATCAGTTGAGTTAAGTGAGACTTTCAGAGCTTTCTCAGAATACGTTTTATTCAAAGTCTTTTCTAAAGAATGCCATCTGGCACACAGTAAGTAGGTACCATCCATACACTCTCGGATTTATTAAGCACGTGGGAGAGCAAATTCTGATTCAATATTACGAAGGGCGAAGCACCAGACTGTGTGATATCTCTATCCAAGATTATATTAAACAACTTTTTGAACCTCAAGGTGTATATCTGCAAAATTTTAAAGCTCTCTTAAGCTGAGTCAGTTTGAAATAAATCGCCGTTATTCACTTTACCGGATTTTCTTTTTACTCCTTCGAGTACGAACAATATAAAGCCGAGTTTAGACCTGCAAGAAAAATCGTGCAAGTGCATTACATTGCGAGGCCGTAAAGCCAACGAATTTGTAGTGGTCAATCGAGCGCCGCAGTGTAATGCAATTTGCACGATTTTTCTTGCAAGTCTAAACTCGTCTTAACACGTTACTATCTCGATAAGTAGTAAGTTCCTACGTGTGTATGCCAAATTTGAAGTCTCTAATAATTATCAATATGGAGATAGAATTTTTTAAATTATTCTTTAGTTTATCCATTGCCTAGTTAGTACAGCTCCGTACATTATCGTGTTTCGAACTCAACCGGGTTCATCCTCAGAGTTATACAAACGTTCACCATGCTACCAGATGCTATAAGGATCACCTTATCAACTATCAAGTTGGGTGTATGTTCTTATAGTGTGGAGGTAGAATAGCTGTGTGAACGCTCATTGGGTGCATAGACATAGCTATGGTATGGTCGCGGGAGAATAGTTCATTGACATAGGCCCCGCAAAGTAACACCTGGTTCAATAAAATCTTTATTCTATACAACGTGATAAACTTGGAATGCCAGCTCACTCAACCCTAAGTAATTTGAATATTTCCGAAACAGATTCGTCATAAGCAACAGTCCCTTTCGTATTGTGTTTGATACGATCTCGCATGATAACTCAAAGGGACCTTCTGCTCGACTGGCCGCATAGTATGAGTACGTACGTGTTACATCTATTCTGTTACTTTGATGTTACATTTTCTATTTCTACCATATCGGCTTACTACGTCGTTTAAATTCAGTAGTATCCATTTCTTTTCCACCAACATTTTAAATGTGTAGAAGCTGTCTTTCACCTTCCAATTTTGTTTTATTTACACTATGTAATAGTCCTTCTGAGAATAGCTTGTTAGCTTGTTTTGTCTAGTATAAATAAACATTTTGTTGATATCCTTTGTATTCTTTTTTTCGATCTTAATTAAGAAACTCTGCTATGGCCGACGTCTTCAGAATCATGTCGAAGGGGATTGTTTTATGAAATGTTTTCGTTTTAGTTAGTTGTAATTTAAGGGTAATTTAAGCCGTGGAAGCCATATGGTTTGATCTATGGTCTCTCAGTCACAGGATCGTGAATTCAAATACAGGATTACACCTCTATGTTTTTCGAAATCCATATGAGAAATTGCATTTAAATAAATAAATATCACGTAAGTAAGCTTAGCAAAGCTTGTGTTATGAGTACTAAGCATCGGATAAATATAATTATATAGATAGATACATACTTAAATACATATTAAACACACAAGACCCGAGAACAAACATTCGTATTTTTCATACAAATATCTGCCCCGACACGGGAATCGACCCCGGGACCTCAAGCTTCGTAGTCAGGTTCTCTAACCACTAGGCCATCTTGTCATCAAATTTGAAATTTATCACGAGCTTTACGTTGAAGGAAAGCATTATTGCAGCCGAAAATCTTTAACCTATGAATCCCGCGGTTTATACAAGGTGTTAATTAAATAATTGAAAACTAGGAAGTCGTTTGCTCGGAATTCAGAGTAGAATTGTGTTTGTGTTTTAAAATCCCTTTGTTATTGTGCCCAGTCTAAAAGTTACGACTGCAACAGGCGCCAATTAAATATTTTAGCGAGGTTGTATACTATTTCGATAATTTAATACTGGCCCTTTTGCTATCAATGTGTGATTTAAGTGTGATCAAGTGATTTACATTTACTTCTAAAAACGTCAAAGTGCAACTGACAAATACAAATCATGAGTGTAGAGTTAGAAATGAAGTAAAATTACTGACTTAGCAAAACACACGAATATCTTTTAAAATAATGAAAGCATTTAAAAATAAATGCAATCAACTAACATAAAATTAAAAATATATTTTTGGTTTGTGTGAGGTTCTCAGTTATTTATTAACACCTTGGATAAAGTAAAACAGCAACACAAAATTCTTAAACAAAGAAGTGAAACTTTATACCTTCCACTTTTCCGGTCAATAAGTCCTTTGTTTCAAGTCATAGAGGTGCTCGGTCTGAAGGAAAATTTCCACTTAGACATCTTCCCATTAATTAATATATTTTGTAAGAGCAATTAATGGCTTTATCACGGCTATTACTTGCACTTGAAGAAACATTTTCAAGTGAGATATTAAGTTGCGAGTTGGCAGTAAACTTAAAGTAGTTTACAGATTGGATACGAATGGTTGCACAACTAGTAATTTAAATGGAAGGAGTTGTTAACTTTTAATCGAGCTTGAAGAGTCTATAGTTTATTTATTTAATTATTGACTTATTATTTATTCGTAGACGCGGCCGCGGATCCGCGTGAACAAGGATATTTTTTTGTTTATGGGCGTTTTAAAAAAAAGAGTAACCTTTCTTTTTTTTTGAAATTTTGGAAAAAATATGGTTTTCTCCTACTCAAAATCAGTACAATCGATTCGGATAGTTTAAAAAAATGTCCCCAAAAAATTACAGTTTTGCGACGTTTTTTTCATATCGAACCAACTACACCATATTTTTAAGGCCTCTGAGATTTATATTACATCACATCATCTCTAATTTAAAATGGCGAAAATTTCCATGTAAACTGACGTTTAATGGTCTGCCTTCTAAATAACCTAAACACACTTTTTGACAAGGCAACAAAATCAAAACAAAAACTTGAATTAGCCATATAATTCGTGATTTTTTCTTAGCTTTATAAAACGCGATATTCAACAATAATGAGTGGGTTACTTTATCATTACTTGCTTTAAATAAGCAAATTTAATTATATAAATAAGGCACACACGTCATTCATCACAGTCATACGGTCATGTACATAGTCTTTTTTTTTATTCGACTGGATGGCAAACGAACAAGTGGGACTCCTGATGGTAAGAGATCACGTCACGATGGGTTGTTGGTTCGAAACATGTCGGACATATCTCGACAGTAAAAACGTGAGTGCCGTGTTTACGTTATTGAAATAGTTATTTCTTGGTCTCACGGCAGTTCTATTTAAAAGAAGAAAACTTGTATTTTTACCGTATTAAACATTATTTCGCAAGTAATTAATAGCTGGCCAAAACTGTTTACTATAATCACTGAAATCGAGTCGAATAAACCCTGGAATGTTAACGGTCATATTAAGCAAATTTGCCCGAAGATATAACGGAGACTTAAAATGCTAAAACATGAATAGGCTTTTAGAAGAATTTGTTTTCCGCAAAACGACACTTGAGCCTTTTTAAGGCTTTTAATCCACTTATCTGAAATTACGGGGTTCGTCTCTGTCAAACGTTTCAGTCTTTAGCATAAAAAAGTCTTTAAGTGAAAGTGTTTGCAATATTTAACTATTATTTTGTAAAAATATTATTTTACTACGTATTACCTATATGTATACGTATTCCATTAAATACGGCACTTGAGTTGAAATTTTGGGATTTCAATAAATTCCCAAGAGAATTTCCAAGAATTGCTTCATGGATTTTATAAACATCGCAGAGGTACTATGTGATGGTTCTACGGTAAAGGAAGATCTTTTAATTTGTGAGCAAGTTTCTTAGATAATTTAAAACGGGATGAGCCTTTGCATCTATTTTCCCTCTGCCAATGCTATATGTACAGTGTGTTACCGGCCGCCAGGCTTCTTTTAAGGGAGGTTAAAAATAGTGAATGAGAGTTCTACACTTTCTGCCAACAAACTGCTACGCAGTTTGGCAGAGGTTTATTTATAAGTATTTTTGTACTTCTTTTGTTTTTTTATTTGAGTAAATAAATAACAATAAAAAAAGTATTTCTGTAACTTAACCATGACATTAATTTAATTAATAAACTAATTTCGGGCCTTGTTAACTTTCTAATAAAATTATAATTTCCAGCAATGTATAGCAAAGTAAGTGTAAATGACAGCCGACAGATACTTTGATTATTACATGTCTCTTTTCTTTGCTGTACATTGCTGGCAATTATAATTTTATTAAATAGTTAACAAAGTCTGAATTTTAGTTTATTAATTAAATTAATGTCATCACTTAAGTTACAGAAATACGTTACTTTAACCTCCCTTAAAAGCCTGGCTGCCGGTAACACACTGTATATCCACTTGGCTGTTACCGTTTACAAAAAACCAAAGTTTTCCGCGACAGGTCGTCATTTTTGATTTCCGTACCGGTGAACGGAGCTCGTAGAAAATGGTATTTCGTGCAAAAAAAAGGTCAGCAATAATCAGAAGTGTTACAAAAGACGGTGTTTCTTATCACACATTCATTCATTCATTCATTCACACGTAAGTGATTTAATCAGCAATTTATGCTACCAGAACGTTAATATAGCATCCGTTGTGGTGCGGCTCAAACGAACTGAACGAATGAACGAACGAAGTGAATGAAATTTATCCTGCGGTTTATTTTAACTTTAATTTACAGTTTATTGTGGTGTTTTTGTTGCAGAAAAGAAAAAAAATCGCGAGCAGCTCATACAGCCACTAGTAATATTAGGAGTTTAGGCACGTGTTAGGCAAGAGCAAATGTAAAAATGACAAAAAGAACAAGGGAATGAAAACAGAACCTTAGCAAGAATTTATGAGTATGGGGTTATTCTACGGCAGGGGTTGCGATTTTATAATAAGTAGGTTGAATTTCTAAATATACTTGTTTTCTCATTGTTCATTTTCCTTCAGTGTCGATGTGAACGTATGATCTAAATTTAAGGTATTATATTAGAAGTACGTAAACAATCTGTCACAATGTATTATCATTACCATATTGTTTTAAATAGCCGTGACGTCATCTGTATTATGTGTGACGCAGAACAAATAATATAATGTGATAAAATTGTATCTCATTCCCTTCCCACTTGTCTGCGTCAGTTATTTTTAGGGTGTCGCAATTTGAAAGCATAAACCCAAACAAATACAAAAGATTTTTTTCCATGCTCGTTAAGATATATCAGTGAAACATGAATTTGTCCTTATCTGCCACTTTGATATTTGCCTTTGCATGACGCAGACAAATCATAACTTGAGTAACTTTTAAGAATAAAGGAATAGACGATGCACCGGGATAGAAGCAAAACTCTGATCTGATAACTTACCTACACTCATCAAAATGATTTAACATGTTGGTCAATATTGCAATAAACACAGGTAACCTGTCACTTCGTCGCCTAAAATTTTACTCCGATGTTGTCGACCGCAACCGGGTTGCGCGACCCACTGCTTAGTATGAACTTAGTAGCGTGACGCGGTCGCTTGCGTACGTCGGTGCTTCATACAGGTATTAGTATTAACACACTTAGCCACAGAATAGATAATAGTGCCATGAGCCCGACAGTCGAGTTCTCTGTTCGTAGGATTGACATTTATGATCCTTACACTAAACTGACTATTTGGAACCATAGTGAAAGGTTCACAAATCCGCGCTGTGAACAAATTTTGTGCGCCGTTTTGATGTAAGCACAGAGTACATATATAAGATGTAAGAAACATGGAGTCTATACATAGATGTCGATGGTTCGTTGGCACTTTTTGGCCACAAAGCGGAAAAAGGCTGCTACTAATTACGAGCGTAGTGCGTAGCGATATACCTATGGTCGCAAATGTGATTCAATGGGTCGTGCGACACAGTCGCGGTCGTATGTCGCGGTCGCCGGTCGCGATCGCCACTACTACTACTACTTTTACCCTTAAATAAATTCAAATCATTTATTTTCATGTAGCAAAGACACATAATAATGATATTAAAAAAGGAAATATATATATAATTATAAAACGACAAATAAAAATAAGTAATAAATAAGAGATAAGTAAAAGTTACAGGCTAGTTTGGTCTATGTATTCCAAAGGTAATTCAAGGTGACATCAAACGTACTTTTCGTGTGATCTCACTGTAAAGGTTAAACTCGAATATAAATGCTGTTCATCTGAACTAAAATCACGGTATCTAATTTTAGCGTATACCCTTGTAATAACGTTATAAGTATATAGAAATTCAGTTCACACAATAGCCGACCGGACCCGCAAAATTATAAACGTGTAATTTGAAACTATTGTACAGAGAACTTACCCTCACTGAGGGCCCAAACTACCCCCGACAATTATTGTTTGGTGTTCAATTGTACCCTTACACACAAAAGTTGAAGCGTTTAAAATGAACTGAAATTATCAAAAACCACAGGAACTTGCTAAGCAATGTTAAAGTGTATGTTCTTTTATTAAGAAAAGTCTGTAAATCCTGCGAGCAAGTGGGTCTCCTGATGGTATGAGATCACCACCGCCGATAAACATCTGCAACACTAGGGTATTTCAGATGCGTTGCCAACCTAGAGACCTAAGATGGGATACCTCAAGTGCCAGTAATTTCACCGGCTGTCTTACTCTCCACGCCGAAACACAACAGTGCAAGCACTGCTGCTTCACGGCAGGATTAGCGAGATGGTGGTAGCAATCCGGGCGGACCTTGCACAAGGTCCTACCACCCGCAATCAAAATTTATCTTCGGTGCGGAAACTTTTTAACCGACTTCAAAAAATGAGGAGGTTATCAATTCGGTTGTATTTTTTCCCCGCTCGTGCTCATTTCTTCGCCCCGTTACCCTGATCCTCTTCCTCGCTCCGCTTTGTAGTTGTGTATGCATTTTTAAGCTTGTGACCGACTCCCTGTCGACTGAAGGGGAGTATGCAATACTATTGGTGGTTTTTAGGGTTCCGCAGCCAAAATGGCAAAAACGGAACCCTTATAGTTTCGCCATGTCCGTCTGTCTGTCCGTCCGCGGCTGTGCTCAGGGACTATCAATGCTAGAAAGCTGTAATTTTGCACGAATACATATGTATACTATGCCGACAAAATGGTACAATAAAAAATTCAATATTTTTTTTAGAGTAGGTACCTCCCATAGATAGATTTTACGATTCAGTGATTTGTTTGCAAAATATTCAACTTTATAGTGCAAATTTTCATTAAAATCGAGCGTTCCCTCGCCTCTAAAATCTAAATTGGAACAATTTGGAAAAATTCAGGATGGTAGTAAGTAAATCGAACTTACAAGGAAAACTATAACGGTTAAGTTTTCTTAAGAATTATTAGTAGTTTAAGAATAAATAGCAGCCTAAGGTATATAATATACCTAAACTTGGAATATTCCGTACAAAATACGAAATCCTTAGAAAAATATTACTTAATTTTTTCGTAATGGCTTCGGAACCCTATTTCGGGCGTGTCCGACATGCTCTTGGCCGGTTTTATATCTCGCTCGTCGCTCCGTTGCTTCGCTCCACTGCAGTGTCCAGTGGACAGGCAGCTTAGGGTTTTTATATACATTAATAAGGCTTAGGTAATCATCGTTTACAGCATATTTCCCCATCAAAAAAACCGACGCAATCAAAATTTATCATACGCGCGGTGCGTGACTCATTCCAGCGGTCGCCAAACGATCATTAATTAAACTAACCAATTAGAGCCGAGCGTGGCGTAGGCCGCCAACCGTTTGACTAATGGAAAAGTTATACAATTTATTAAAATTTAAATAAATAAATAAATTCGTTATTAACTCCACCACAGGATATACAGTTTATACAGTAACAAGTAATGATATGCATAGGTACAAAAATTGTGCGGTGGAGACTGGTGCCTGGACTAGGGGAAACCCGTATGTCAGGTCATTAAATCGCTTAGAATAAAATCCAGACACTGCAGCATAGTTTTCGTGTGATCATCTTTTTATAACAAATTACTTTACTACCTTACCTTGTCAAATGCAAAAATCGTATCTTCTAAAAGCTATAAAATCAGATACTATTTACAGAGGTGATTCCAAAGTGCCGTGAAACTAAAACCAATAGGTACCTACCTACCAAATTAAAACTTGTAACATATCTACTCAGAAAAAGCGGAAAAATCTTTGAAATTCGATTCCTGTAATAGACGAAGTATTTAACATAGGTACCTACAAATTTGTACGGAACCCTCAGTGCGCGAATCCTACTCGCTTTGGGCAGTTTTTTTTCCATTTGTAAGCATTTCAGGTAACGATAATAATTATCCACTTGTAGATTTCAAGCTACATGAAACGCGTATATGATATGAGGGACGTATCTTGAGTGATGATTATTTGCTATTACAGTAACACAATTTCGTATAGTTCTCCTTTTTGAGGTTTGGTGTTTTATTTTTAAACAAACCTACGGAGTATTTAGGTCATTCAGATCCATTTAAAGAAGAAATCCATAAATATTGCTTTTAACATTTTCGGATATAAAGTTTGAGGTTTCTGCAATGAGGGTTTTCACAGAGGCGAAATATCGCTAGATGGCGTTAGTATCGTTTGCTTGCGATTGGCTCATTTAGTTACCTATTTAACCAATCACGAGCAAACGTCAATAAGACCTCACGATACTACCGCCATCTGGCGATATTTCGCCTCTGTGAAAACCCTCATTGTTTAAAGACCTGAATTTACAGGGTAAATAAACTAAAAGCAACTGAACTGAGTAATAATTTGGTCAGAAAGTTCGCTCTCAAGTTCCTTTTTACGGACAAATTTAATTTATCAACCAGCACTACGCATTACGGTCCTCGCTACTACTTGTTTCTAGAAATGGACTACCACCACTTGTTTTTGTTTCGCCGACTAATCGGTCTTGGCAACACCGCCCATTCAGATAATAAAATTACGGACTACGTGCTCGTTAGTTCTTCCATTTTAGGTAGGGTTGCCAACTTTTAGGAAAATAATCGAAGTTCGGTAATACGGTTTAAAATTGCTGGCCGTCCCAAGTTTCGGTTTCGACGAGTTTCAGCGTAATTTGGAAATTAAATGAAATTGTTTTTTTTCCAGACATGGTAAAATTGGGTGGTAATATTTTCATAGGCTTTTGTGTATCTTTCTCTAATTCTGCGAAACTGTCGTGGATACGTTTTTTAGATTTTTTTACGCTGTAGTTTTTTTAGTTCATATTTTAGCGGTTTGCGGTGTACGATATATTAATACTCGAAAATGATTTGTCATTTAGGTATCTAATAAATTAACCTGTCCTCTCCCAGAGGCACAAATTTGTGCCCATATTCCTTTGATCCTGTTATCCTGGGAGATGACAGATTAAAAGCCCGGACGCGAGAACTAAAGTCCGGACATTGTGAAAAATGTGATGGGTCCCAGTGAAAAACAGCGTTGTGGCTTGCCGCAACATTATGCTGAGTGGGTCCCAATTTATACTATTCGATGGTTTTTTTTAAATTATTATTTCTTCCTAACGTGTTTTTTCTGTGTATCGAATATGTGTAAATAAATGTCTCTCTCTCTCTCTCTCATTTACCTCGCCTCGCTCCGCTCAGCTGTTTCCACCAGAGATGTGCTGTGCGAGGATGTGTAAATTAAATGTTTCTATTGGTTAATGAAAAACAGATTCCTCACAACACATCCTGACACATTATGGGTGGAGACGCTGCTTAAGGCTGGGGAACCTTTTTTTAGTGAATGTGGCATTTTTAGGGTTCCGTAGCCAAAATGGCAAAAACGGAACCTTTATAGTTTCGCCATGTCTGTCTGTCTGGCCGTCCGCGGCTCTGCTCGGGGACTATCAGTGCTAGAAAGTTGTAATTTTGCACGAATATAAATATTTATCCTATGCCGACAAAATGGTACAATAAAAAAATCAAAAACATTTTTTTAAAAGTACCTCCCATAGACGTAAAGTGTGCCAAACTTATAGTGTGGCATATCGTTGGATAGGTATTTTAAAATCATTAGGGGGTTGCTACAACGATTTTTCGATTCAGTGCTTTGTTTGCAAAATATTCAACTTTAAAGTGCAAATTTTTATTAAAATCGAGCGTCCCCTTCCCTCTTAAATCTAAACCAGTGGGTGGAAAAATTTGAAATAATTCAGGATGGTAATAAGTATATCAAGCTTACAAGGAAAACTATAACGGTTAAGTTTTCTTGAGAATTATTAGTAGTTTAAGAGTAAATAGCAGCCTAAGGTATAAAATATACCTAAACTTGGAATATTCCGTACAAACAAAGTACGAAATCCTTAGAGAAGTATTAAGTACTTAATTTTTTCGTAATGGCTACGAAACCCTATTTAGGGCGTGTCCGACACGCTCTTGGCCGGTTTTCCTTGCTATTACAGCCATGACGTCGATGATTAGTAGCCTGCCCGAATTATTTTACGCGTGCCACTTGTTTACCATCCCTGTTAGGTATAAGCTGTTACATTGCATGTCTTTCTAACTATATTTTCGGGCCGTTTTCGCGTAATCACGCATTAAAACACGTAGGGGATTCGTTTACAAGCTATTTTTATCAAATGGGCAATGCGGACACTTACCGGAACGTAAAATAAACCTTATTAGTGCGTAAAACACGGTGTCTAGGATTTCGATAGTCGAGCTGTGAAGGGAATGGGTTAGCGTTAGCGAGACGTTCATCATCCCAGCCTATATACGTCCCACTGCTGGGCACAAGCCTCCTCTCAGAATGAGAGGGCTTGGGCAGTAGTGAGACGTTATTTTATTAGATTGTTGATTGTGGTTGGCAGGTCGTTATATGCGTGTGTGTATTATGAGCACGAGAAGTGGCTTCAAGAATACTTAACTATTATTTATTGGCTGCATTTGTCAATTACATTGGCCATTCTAGTGGCTATTACCTATGGTTTTGGTATATCTAATACATATCCATGTTAATATTATAAATACGAAAGTGTGTGTGTGTTTGTATGTTTGTCCATCTTTCACGCCGAAACGGAGCGACGGATCGACGTGATTTTTGGCATTGAGATAGTTCATGGGCCAGATAGTGACATAGGCTACTTTTTTATCCTGGAAAAATGCACAGTTCCCGAGGGAACAGCGCGCGATAACCGAATTCCACGCGTACGAAGCAGCAGGCAAAAACTAGTACAAAACTATAGTAAGTAATAGTTTGTACATAGATATTACTAATGATTTTATCCACAATTTAAAAAATAATTATTTGAATCAGGCAGTACTATGCGGAGGTCCATATCCAAAGAATGCACTGTGTTTAATATTCTTCTCCGCTACAAAATACATGCATCTACGTTAACATGCACCTAACTACTTATCACGACATCTCACAATAGTATATAACTAGTTAGTTAGTCCTGTGTGACATATTTACCTACTTAGAATAGATGTTCTGAAGTGATGCGCGTCATATATACATTTTCTACAATTGATTTTTATTTATGCATAGGTAGATACTGTATGTATTTTGGTGATCGTGATCAATAAAGAATATTTGTATTGTAGGTATTGTTTGTATTGTAGATAGATTTATTATTAGGTATTCTATGAACGATGATTACGTTTCTTTACTTAGTTAAACACGTTTACATTTCTGTACTTTTTAACCCACGGATACTCCCGGGAGAGAATAAAAACTTGGCTCCCTATTCCGTGGGAATTTCGAGAAATTTCTTCTTAGTTCACCTCTATGACCCTTAAGAAAGATGTGTGCCAAATTCATGTCGCTAGGCCTAGTGTATCAGGTTGTGTATTATCTGTCATTCAGTTACACTAAATCTAGTCTGCTAATGTCATTCGGAACTCGAAACCAAAGATCGGTTTTCTTTTTCTTTCTCATTGGAATCTTCAGAAAAACAAAGAAAACCGATATGTCCCGAGTGACATTAACATTCCAGTTGTACTGTACGTTACTCTCTTGTAGTTATACTTTATTGTAGGTATAGATGAAGTGGATCTTTATTTTTAAGTTGGTACACAACTTGTCCCTGGTTGTAAACTGCTATATAAATTCATTTATGCATATAATATTCGCGAACTCGCGCTTCACAATCACAAGTAGAAGCAATTTAGATTTACTTGTACACTCACCGTCAGGTCTTACAAATTACCACACTTGTTGCGTGCGTACCACACTTGTTGTTGCGTTCGTCAACATGGAAGGTTTTATTTGATCACGGATACAAACTTTTGCCATGTGGAATTTGCGTCAAGAGGATAGTTGTCTTGATTGTCGCTCAGTATCACGTTTTCAGTGTTCCGTACTTAGGACCTGATTAACCATTAGAGACAGTAGGCAACTGACTAGGGGGCCCCGCATCGACTAAGGCCCCGCGCACGTACAATAATAGTACATTGTGTCGTAATGGCGGTAAATAAGGAATTACGAACGAGAGTCTATTAGAAGCCCGAAGTCGAAGACTGAGAGCTTTACAGAGTCGATGTACGTAATTCTAGTACCGCCCGTGCGACATACAATGTTTTTCATCACATTTGCGAGTAAAATTGTATATTTGTAAAAGAAAAACTAATATTTTTTCAAAAATTGCCGATACCGCTGATTGCGCTCTTGGCAGCGCCAGCCTCCGCGCCGCCCTAGCCCTACCCCAGCCTGACCATGCGCCCGACGTGCGCGCCCCGCGCTCCTGCACGCGCTGCAGCACGCCATGCAGTATCACACTCATTGACCGACCTTGGGCTTTATGACAACAAAATTAGTACGCGCAATGACTCATTTACCGACCACGGGTTTCATGAGAAGCACATGAAGGTCGAGGGTTTTATTTGGGGGGTTGCAACGAAGGTAGCCTGCATGTTTCGACACTGTTTACGAGCAAGTGTGATGAAAAAGAAATTGAAAATGTTTTATAGTGAACATTTTGTTGAAAAAAATTGTATATTCTATAACAGCAATTGATGATTATCAAGCGGCGGAACACGCATATCTTGCATAAAAATAAAATAAAAGAATAAAATAAATGCGAAAGTTTGTCTGTCTGTTTGTTTGTTACTTCATCACGTCTAAACCACTGAACCTCTTTAGATGAGAGTTTGAATCCCGGAGAATGACATAGAATAGTTTTAACTCGAAAAATTGCGTAGTTCCCGCGGGATAGAGATTAACGAATTTTGCGCGGACGGAGTCGCGGTAACGGCTAGTCTTGCATAAACGTACCTATCATAAGGTCGCGGGTGAGCAAAGTTATTGTTTTAGTTCATTGATCACCTCCGCAAAGTAACGCCTGATTCAATAAATTATTTAATAATGTAGTGTAAGTGTTTCTAAGTAGGACAGAAGTACCGTTTGTAGCCACTGTACCGTTTATGGCTATTTATTGTTTAAATATACGTTTGCAATAAATTTATGTTGTTTCAGCATAACCTTTTAAAAACTCACTAAACATATCGTTTAAATACTATATTTTTTTATATAAAATATGAAATACTTCAAATGTCTACTGGCCAAAATTGGTGCTAAAGAGGCCAAAAACGGTACTAATGATTTGCATAACATCAATTTTGCTGATTTATTTTGCACATTAACGATGCATAAATGCATAATTTAAATACATGTTCAATCAATATAGAAGCAATTGCATTTCGAAGGTAATTTTGCTTCGTGCTCAATTCACAATTTCCTGCCGGCAATTGTGATTAATGAGAGAGTTTCGGGCATCGCAAATTTATATATTAAATCATGCTCCCATACCGGATTTAAAGGGATTATTCGCCTTGTTTCCCCGCAAATCCTCGTGATACCTAGTATCTCCGTTTATTGTTCCCTTATTTTTGGGCAGCAGGCACGTAAGTATGCTTGTTCAGTGACCATTAATGGCTTTTGTTTGTACGATTAATCCTCGGGCGCTTACCTCGGAGTTCAAAACGTGCTCGTTGAAACCAACATGGCGGATCGAAACCGACAATTGTTTCATTTTAAATTTCGAATGAAAAATATAATATGTGTAGGATTGCCATCGAAGTTACTGTACTGCACTTGGTTGTTTTTTTGTGGGACTGTTGCAACAATCTTGAAAATTCTTTCACTCGTACAAGGTGTAAATGCACATTTGTATAGAGGAATAGCTAAGTTATCTCACTACCTAGATAAAAACCCAGACAAAAGTACCTATATAAAAATAAAGTATCGCAGAAATTTCCTACATAACCAATCGGGCCTTCCCTAGTATAATCATTTCGATCCAATTTATGAAAAGTGTAAACAAAGACGCCATTTTTCTTACCACAGACATTCAATGATGTGAAAACCTAGAACCTATTGCAAAATAATTAATCTGTTCAGTATATCGATTAATTTATTAATTGAATAGATAAAAAAATTGACTATTTTATTAAATACTTGATTTTATTCCAAAGACTGTTTATTCAATTATAAAAGCAGTAATTTTTTTTAATTTTAAGGAAAGTAAATAAAAATCGCTTATTCATCCGCGCATTAATCGATTTTTAAAATGACAAATTTTCCACCATCTCTACGCTAGTCTATGCTACTACAGATTATACACATGTTTCAATCAAGAAATAACGTCAGATTTTGACGAAGATTTTTTAAATGAAAAATAAATATTGAAATCAAGTGAATTTTGGTGAAAAAAGTGATTAGACATCTAGTTAAAAGACACGAATTATAGATAAATGTATTATTGATTCGATCCAGTGAGTGTTTATAGAAGAATTTTAATGAAATCGGTTTGTTTACACTTTTAATAAATTGAATAGGTATACTACGGCAGTAGGTACTCGTAACGAGTTACCACTATGTTAAAAAAAAAGTATTTCAGAATCATACTTAAGTTAATATCTTAGATATCATTAAATTAACAATTTTTGTACAATTATTTACTTATATATTTTATTATTTCGGGGATCTCGGAAACGGCTCTAAGGATTTCGACTTTTTCGACGATATTTGGTAGGTATGTAGGGTTTTCGGGGAGAATCGATCTAACCTGGTGCTATCTTTAGGATAACGGTTTTTTAAGAAAGACTTTTGTACTTTTTACTTTGATAGCAGTGGTTTTTCAGCGATGTAGTGTTGGAATAGGAAGTTGGAGGTCCTATTGTTAAAAACCCGGAGGTGTGACACTTTTTTTTTTTTTTATTTGCTTACATTTTCTTTTTAAAGCTTATTTAAATATATATTTTCTCCAAAAAACTTAAATTATTTGAATATTAGATTAACTAACGGCATGACATTTCCTTCAATAGGAAGATTAACCAGGCGTAGATATACCTACCTAATTAACCTACCATAATTTTGGTTAAAATATAGTCTAACAACTAACAGTTTATTCATAAAAAGTTAGAGCCTCCTTGAACTGTTATTTGAAGGAACGATGCTAAAAACAAATTCATAAACGTCTGTTAGCGCTAATCAGTCGATCAAGGCTCTGCTAAAGTTAGGGACCGTAGACCCTCCTTTATCTCCCTGCTAAGTCACAAAATGGCCGCCACAAGTTTGAACAGCTGACTTTGACAAGAGAAAAAACCATACCTAAGCATAGTGAAGGCAGGGCTACGCAAAGATTAAAAAAAAAAAACTGGAAAATTTATTTTCAGGAATTTGTACTTAAAATCTCTAAATTAGCAACGATAAATTAACAATAAATATGAAAAAAAAAATAGGATGATTAACATAATTATGGTTTTTACACAACAAAAACATGCGGATCGGAAATGGCGGGAAACAAACATCTCGCTTTTTATTTTTTTTCCTGCTAATTTGCTGTCACTGCTGTCATTTTTTTTTTAATTATCGATTAGGCCATTTTTGTCTTTGATTTGTCAAGGTGGCCAACATAACGCGTCTAATCCGTCTATCAGCAGCTCAACAACTAGCAGACTGCTAGCAAGTGTTTATGAATCATACTTCTTGACAACCGTCTATTAAGCTTAATCAGTCTGCTAAGTAACAGACCGATCAAACCTCAATTAAGGTTTTTTATGAATAAGGCTGTAACAGTTTATAGAAATGGAATACCTAGTGTGTTAAACTGTTATTTCAGTGAACAATATCAATACAAACAAAACGTCGGTTGGTGATTAATTTAGGCTCAGGTCATTGGGAAATTGGGATAGCTGAATGTGTACCAATTGAACTAAAATTGGAATTGTGTTTTCGACAATGAAAGCAAATTCTATGTTCCTAACTTTATAAGGTATATGAAGTTCGACTTGTTAGAATATCCTACTAAAATTTAATGTTAATATATTATTATTAAATTCTCGAGTCACAATGTTTGTAATCAAACTCCTCTGAAACGAAATTTATATGTTTTTTTGTGTATATTCGGTAGGTCTGTGAATAGGACGTCAAACTATTGCTCTGGTTTCTATATTACAAAATAACATCAGTGAGAAGCCGGGGCGGCTCGCTAGTAAATAGGAAATAAATTGACAATTACCGTGAGCGAAACTCGAGCCCATTAGCTGCGTTTTCATCAGAGATGTGCGGTGCGAGGATGTGCTGCGAGGAATATGTTTGTCATGAACCAATAGTAACGCTTAAGAGACGTCTCTTCGTTCCATTCTCCAAACAAACGTAGTCCCGGTCTCATTTGAAAACTATAGGCAACAGAAATACTTAGATGAAATTTTGTAAGTATGGACTAGACGTAATTATCCATGCCTGTGGTTTTTCAGATTTTCATATAAATGTGTAATATCAGAATTACAGGAGCTCAAAAGTCGTCAAAAAAGATGTCAACTTTGCACGAGAATTACATTCTAATAAAGCATTTTTACAAAAATCTAAAAAACCACAGGCATAGAAAATATAATGAATATCTTGATTGTAAAATATCATTGATTTCTGTGCTATACTTTTCGTATAATATGAGGACAACGAAGCCCAAAATACAACTGCCCAAATCTTGAAAAGCCTACAGGCTATCTCGATATAAATTACGGGCGTCATTGCGGAAGGCATGGGGGGGACGGCTGCGAGCGCTTATGTCACGAGCGATAAAGACAGCAATATCCCAAACGAATACCTAACGCGGCCGCGCGGCCGGCAGGGAAACTTCTCTTTTTTTACCTGTCTATCCACGCTCAGCTCATCTTTAGAGTAAAACGGCTCGACGAAGCGGGGATATAACTAAGTAAAATTTGGTTCATGGCAAGACAAAATAATTCCTCGCAACGCATCCTCGCACATCTCTGGTGTAACGCAGCCTTAAGCAAAGCAGTTTTATGAGGCTGTACTTAAAATACCTACTTGGTGCTCTTTGCAATAAAAGCTAACCATTAGTCAGATTTGAATCGCGAAAGGTCGTTAGCATAAAAGCTGGAGTATCAGGTGAGATAAAATGTGTTTTACTGCACGGCACTAGATAAAATTAATCACTAGGGTTCTCTAACCACGGCACCGGCTCTTGAACTTGATCAATGTAGAGCGAGATTGTCTACACCGCTCTGCGCCTCTCAAAAGGCGCCGTCTAAATTGTATTTTGCACTGGAAACTTGAAAATGGCGTCCCTTGCTATCAGGCGCTTGGAGTGACCCCTCTTTTGAGAGGGCCGGCGCTGCATATCCAAAGAGTACCTACTATTAATATCCTGAAAAACATGTGAGGTTACTTTAAAAGAGGAAAAAACACATTTCGACGGATCTCTGGTTCAATCCCGTATGTTTTTTTTATTTGAATATATTTTCAGGATGTGTATCTAAAATGGTTAAAATTCGTCTATGAAATCTTAAGAAAGGTTGAGTCAGAGACCCATCGACTTGAGAAAAGAAATGACTGAAATACCCAATTCAATTGTACGGAACCCTTCGTGTGCGCGTCTGATTGCACTTAACCGGTTATTTTATAACAATGACAATGAGTAACGCTGCACGCTGGGAAACCACGCTGTTGACATTATCCACTCAAACATTTAGCAATATGAACTTAGCTGAGTAGGTATTTTACGGATTGGTATGGACGGACATTGGATAAATTTTAATGTTAACTTAAAATTGCATTTATATCTCTTTAACGTAGTTCTTGGGCTATTAGTGGTAAGATAGACGTTCGAGGGCTTGTCACTGTAGGCACCAGTATTACTGCCTGGCTATAACCTGGCTACTTGTGTTGTTGTGAATAAAATTAAATGTATTTTACTTTCTGTCTTTCTTTCTTTTTCTTGTAAAGACTGTCAGAAGCGTTTACTGCTGGAAATCCTTGGTGGACGGTAGCAGTGAACAACGTTAAGGATAGGGATACGTTAGGGATAGTTTGTATCCCGAAAATTGTATAGTTCCCGCGGAAAACAGAACGAATTTTTCGCAGAATCGCGGGCAAAGCTGTATAAAATATTTCAGAAGCTCTCTGAATTAAAGTTTTTCATTCAATTTTAGATTTAGGTTGCCCCAGAATACTTTGAGGGCATAAAGTTACCATCGAGATTCAATTTTAGTTTTGCGTTGGAGCTAAAAGCTTAGGAGCGACGAAATGGGTCACATATAAAATTAAATTTGTTTACCCAGAGCGCGATAGATAGGTACTTAAAGAGTAATCAAATTTACTTAAATGTATTTCATCAATGCATTGAATATATGTAATAACAAAAAAATGTCAGCAGGAACGGAAGGAACGGAGTTCATGGTAGGTACCCCATTGTTCGCGTTGGCAAATAAATCAATCTTTTTGTCTTTCTGCTTCTTTCATTCAGACTCACACTTGACCAATTTTCGCTAAAAATCATAAAAAGTTACGTTAAACATGACCGAATATAAAAGATTACATTGAAACTGTCGTCGCCAAAAATTATATTATCATCATAGTTATTAACTACGTGTATATGAATAATGTACCTCTTAGTGAAATTGATAATCAATCTAAGTACCTACGTAATGTCTATTATACGTAATTTTCTTTTCTTACTGGTTAGTTATGTATTAAGTACAACAAAATTTACACATATCATTTATACATATCATTTTATTATCCAAAAGAACAGAAAAAACATATTTTTAATTTTTTTCCAAATTACTCAAAGTAGGTATTTTGTGACAAAACTAATTTAAACTCTATTTAGCATATTATATGTTTCATCCTGAACGGTTTTTAATTCCTAAAAACTTAAGCATAAGATTACTCCAAATGGTAGCTAAGCTAGATACCTAGATAAGTAAGTAATTACGTAATTATTATCGGACAAAGGTTTTCTGCTCTAAAAGATGTCAAACGCTGTCTTAGAAAAAGATAATTACGGTAAAAATAAGAAGATAAAGGGTCTCATTTTACAAGGCCAAGGATAAAGCTTGGTTTTCGGGTTCGTGAATTTAGTATTTTTGTACGACTTATATCAAAGCTTGAAGAAGTTTCTGAGCTCTTAAAGTACTTAAGTTAGTAGTTGCTACAAACTACAATAGTCTCTAGTGCGTTTGAGATTGGTGTCAAACAACGCTAGAATTTGTTTTGTTGTTTGATACGCGCTGCTGGAGTACCTACAGCACGGGTAAGATCCACGACGGATGCTTTCTTTTATTTATGTTGTGCAAGATAGCTGCGTTAGTGCCATTTTTTGTCACATTCATGAAGGCTTATGTTACATTGTATTGCTACTTTGAACATTCCAGACTTTTTACACCCCGTGTGGTGTCGGATTAGAATTACACCTCTCCATCTCTTCCGTGGATGTCGTAAGAGGCGACAAAGGATATAAGGTTAAGGTATACCGTAGGCGACAGGCTAGCAACCTGTCACTATTGTACCGTTTTTGTCAAACTTTAAACCTAAAATTGCTAAAAGTGGCTCTGAAGCGGTAACGTTTCGTGAGCTCTGCCTACCCCATTTGGGAATACAGGCGTGATGTTTGTGTGTGTGTGTGTTTATTTAACTTGTAATGTATCTACCTACGGGTCAAATCTTGCAAGTAATTTAACCCACTTCCAGTGGTCGGATTAGGTAATTTGAGATTTGGCATACCTACTTATGTAAATCTGATGAGAATACAATATTCTGGTACTATCGTGCTGGTGATCTAGCCAAGATCATCTCCGCAGGAGGGATCTCTTCAAAAGTTTACGGCACGAACGCGAAACTGCATAATTATTCAATTTTAGTGGCAATTCGTTTATTTTATATGACAGATACAACTTCATTATAGCAGCACAATAATTTTAAACATCTAAAAAGTCTACACTACACTGCTAAAAACCACCTGCTAAAATATTTCGGATTAATTTCAAGCCACCTTGTATAAGTTACAATTAAGCCCACCCCAGTACTAAAGGTTATTTGAAAATAAAATCAGTTTTAATATGCCCTAGGGAACGCTAGAGACCGTCTTTGTAGACTCCTTTGCATAATTCCCCAGTAAACGTTTCGAAGTTCGCTCATTGATTATTTATTCACATAGCCAGTCCGCCATCTTTGTTGCTTAATTTTGTGTCCATTTTTAGGGCAATCTTTTTTGAGATAAAAATTCCAAGAAGTCTTTTAGGCGTAACGAAGTTGTGTCCAAATTTGTCGAAATTACGTCAAGTTAATGATGCGTTTTGGTTGCGTAAGTGGGCGAATATTTTGTTCCATCTTTGTAAGTAGGTACTTATTTGTACCTAAATCTTAAAAATACTTATATAATTTACCTATATTTATATACCTATCCAAACAAGGTACTTTGTTTGGATAGGTAAATACCTATCCAAACAAAGTAAGCTATTTAACTAAATGTAAGCAAAACAACGTCAACTGGTGTCTTAAATATTGAAATTCCCATTAAACTATCTAAACAGTCTAGTTTGTATTACAATGTTTGACAAGTAAATTGTTTAAAATACTTGAATGTACCAAATCTAGGAGCTGAAGTTTGTTTACATTTGGTTAAATTAAATACCTATCCAAACCAAGTATATTATGGGTGAATCATTATAAGAATGATGTACAGTTTAGAATGTTAGTCGTGTTGACTCAACGTGTCACAATCAAAATCGGAAAATTTGTTTCCCGATTTTTACCTATATAAACCGGTTGCCAATTATTTTACCCATACCACATTAAGATTTTTTTTTACACACAAATTTCATTTGATACACATCAGTAGTTACCGTAAAGTAGAGGTCCGGTTTTTAACCCCCGAAGCAAAAAGAGGGGTGTTATATGTTTGACCGCTATGTGTGTATGTCTGTGGCACCGTAGCTCTTAAACGGGTAGACCGATTTGAATGCGTTTTTTTATTTGAAAGCAAGTTTTCTAGCAATGGTTCTTAGACATGTTTCATCAAAATCGGTTAAGCCGTTTTTGAGATATTGAACTTTGAAGTGAGTGAAGGTTTTCCAACTTTTTGTTGGTTAGGTTATTGCACAAGCTGTTTGCGCATGCAAGTCCCTACGTGTAGCCGGGCCTTTATACAAATCCGGTAAGTATTTAAATACCTAATTATTTTATCGGCAATTCTCTATATACTATATGTCGACACGGCGGCCGATACACTTATATATACATATTTTTGCAACTTTGGCCGTGTCGATATCTTTGACCTTGACTGTACCTTTAAATAGGATTCAACAAGTCGCTTGTAAAAAAGCCACCCCTGCAGGGAAATTCGACCCGTATCGCTATTTGCTCCAATTAGGGAAATTCAAAGAGCAGAGCCAAAATTATTAATCATGATTCGAAGGTATTAAAGCATTAGCTAACGTTGATTGGGGACTCTTTGATCAAGGAAAGTCAACGACGGGCGTGACAACTGTCATCAACTGTCGCTGGAAGGCTACATTAAAAAAAAAGGAGTTCGTATAGTACCACCCCTCTCACTCTCGTATTAATAGTAGATTGTTCAATAAGGGACTAACTAAAACAAGCCATAATTACACGAGATGTTTTCCCACCCGGGCAGAGCGAGGGTGGCTATAGTTCGAGTGTCATTATGGTTGTTTAATCTGGCGTTAAACACTACTTTTTGAAGGCACAAAGGTGAAGTTTTTTCTGGGCCACTTACCGTCCCCCTCTAGGCTTCCAGCGCCCACAAGGGAGCGTTATCGTCCACTTTGGGAAAGACATACAGTACTTAAGATCTAGACAAGTGTCAGAAGAATTATATATATATTGGATTTTATTTCAACATATTTATAATACTTTTTCAACAGACTAATTTATGTTTTATAAGCTTTTCTTTAATTTTACCTGTCCCGTTGTTTATCTATCTACCTGTCTGTAGTCAAACCTTGCAAGTTAAATTTGAAATTTAGCATACTTATGTCAATTGCGTGACAAGACAATACAATAATCTGATAGTGACATCCTGGTAGTCCGGCCAGGATCGTCTCCGCAGGACGGAATGCTTCAACGGTCGAAGGCATCGACTTGAAATTTGGTATGCAAATGTAGTTTGGGTGACAATGCAAGTAAAATCGACAAAAAGTGTACTTTTGACTGTAGTCAGCAAAAAAAGTTTGAATTAAAAAATATTTTTTTACCAAAAATTTATTATTAAAGTACCTAAATTCGGCATTTCGTCTTACTGTTAACTAATTTATTTTAACAATGTTAAGCACCAAAAAGGGGATTATGAAATCACAAGTGTCCAAAAGAAAATGCAAACAGACGTTCATATGTAAAACAGTTCGTAATTATTATTTGTTATCGGTATAGCCCTCTCATTCTGAGAGGAAGCCTGTGCCCAACAGTGGGACCACAATAGGTTGGGATGATGATGATGATGATGACAGTTTATGTATTGGAAGTTTCAGTTAATTGTCACGATTTAAAAACTCATAAAACGTCTCTGAAAGCCGATTAGGAATTTTGGGAAGGAATGGGTCCCTTAAAACATGTTTTGAAGTTTTAATTAAGTAGTTGTGCTTTAATTCTTAGAATATAGTCGCGTGACATCAGTCCTATAAGCCCTACCCTTAGACAGTTAGACTTAGCACTGTTTGCAATGCCAACACCAAACGCCCATTCTAAAGCTGTAACATTCTACATTATAACTATACTCGTACACCGCTTGCAAAGCCACTTAGACTTCTGATTAAAGATTTATTGAGGCACGATGTTGCGCAAGTATAACAAAGAGGCCTTTAAATTTTAGACCAATTACTCGCCTCAGCCTACTTCGCCTTCTCATTTGTTGTTATTCCGCCTATTCAGAATAATGAGAACAGAGGACGTCTTTTGAATATGAAATACAGCTTGCTTGCAATACTTTCAAGAACTTGGGAAAATATCAACGTTCGTAAAAAACCATTGTGCGATCGTGGGGTCGTTTGAAATGGCCTTTTGCTGTTGCTGAAATGCTTTTGATGTGACAGAGGTTTGGTATGGGAGTTCAGGTCAAATATAATTTACTTGCAACGTACTGATGTATGAGTGTATGCTAACTATGTTGTGGTTTAAAAATTTGCTAACCAGTTTTTGACCACTTCATTCTGGTATCCTATAGAGTCGTGGCTTAATTATGTAAGTTCGGTGACAGTCAATAATGTGTCTTCGCAGGAGGAAACTCTTTATCTTATATTATTTTTGGAATAATTTAGTAAATAAAAAAAATTTGGACGTCACGTCACGTCACCCCAAATCTATCAAGGAAATTTTTAATAATCGTGTTTTAAGCTCCCGATTCGCTAAAATACCTATATGATGAAGAATAACATAGGTACTTAACAGTTTTATTCACATACTTTTCCCCTACTTGGCTCACAATATTATAAAAAGTCAAAAGTCAAATGCCTCGCCATTTTGTTTGTTTTAGTACTAAAGTAACTTATGCCCGTAAAACAAACATAAAAAACCGGCCAAGAGCGTGTGGGACACGCCCGAAATAGGGTTCCGTAGCCATTACGAAAAAATTAAGTAATATTTTTCTCAGGATTTCGTATTTTATACGGAATCTTCCAAGTTTAGGTATATTTTATACCATAGGCTGCTATGTAGGGTAGACCGGGGACAATTGAAACACGTTATGATTGAAACATCTCAATTTTCTCGAATACTGTAGTACCTACGAACGGTACGCGGCGCTTGAACATGGCTCGGACTGGTCGGAATCTGTCTTCAGTAGCGCGCGCGCCGGCGAGCGACATAGTCGTGTTGGGGATCCTTTTTCGATTTTCGGGCTCAAAAGTAAGTATTTACATCGTCTTTCCTTTTGTTATACCTAATAAATCTTCTTTCTTTGTGTATATACTTAAATGGTGTCTTATTCTGTAGTTATTAATTAGTATTTATATTTAATTTGACTGGTAAAAATGACGATGTAAGTTACTTAATTTTGACCTTGAAGTAGAAAGTGTCGAATGGGTACATTTGAAACAACTGGTCTGGTGACGGTTGAAACGTTTCAATCGTCCTGTTGCTTCAAACGTCCCCAACTTTACTTTACATATTTACTACCAGCTTTTATTACCTGACTGGGGGAAGCAAAAAGAAGGGTAGTCTGGTTAAGTCTAGGTATGTAAGTATGTATGTATGTCAATATATATGCATGTATATATGTGACCGAAAATCAGATGTTCTAAAAATCGTCTGAGCAAACCCCTAATGGTTTTAAAAGACCTATCCAACGATACCCCACACTATAGGGTTGGATGAGAAAAAAAAATCACCCCCACTACGTCTATGGGAGGTACCCTAAAAACATTAAAAAAAATAATAATTGTACTATTTTGTCGGCATAGTTTATCTATATATCCTTGCAAAATAACAGCTTTCTAGCATTGATAGTCCCTGAGCAAAACCGCGGACGAACAGACAGACAGACAGACAGACATGGGGAAACTAAGGGTTCCGTTTTTGCCATTTTGGCTCCGGAACCCTAAAAAAGGATGAATAAATAAAATAACGTTATTTTTGAAATGTTGTAGAACTCCTTCGGTCTAATTAATTTCTCACTTTTATCAAGGTGGTTAAACTGAAAGTTATGATTGAAACATTGTGATGATTGAAACAGTTGTTTTTGTATGACAATAACTTTTTGTTGTTTAAGATACTATTTTGCAATTATAATGTTATATCAAAGTAGAAATATATTTATCGTCAAAAGTATTATAACATAAGATGGTTAAAATAACTGAAGGGAACTTAGACATAAAAATATTGGTGATTACATAAACCAAATATTTATTATGGTATAACTTTAAAAAAACACATTTTATGTTAACAAATGATTAACGATCTCACTAATTACGTTTAATAGTAGTAAAAACTGTAGAGGCTGAATAAAGATATTTCCTTGTTTTGATATTATATTAGTGTTTCAATTGTCCCTACACACTGGTTCAATCGTCCTTAGTACTAGGTCAATTGAACCACTCTGCCCCGTCCTCTTTATGTACCCACTTATTTTAGGTTTCCTATATGAGCTGGAGCCTTATTGTGTGTTTTAATTAGGAGCCTGATAGTCTATCTCTAGAAAAATACCAGTAACATCTTTGTAAATACAATAGATATTTAATTACACCAGGCTAAGTGAAAATTGTTTCAACTGGTCTACTACTCTTAAACTACTAATAATTCCGAAGAAAACTTAACCGTTATAGTTTTTCTTGTAAGTTTGATATACTTACTACCATCCTGATTTTTTTTCAAATTTTTCCACCCACCGGTTTAGATTTTAGAGGGGGGGGGACGCTCGATTTTAATGAAAATTTGCACTTTAAAGTTGAATATTTCGCAAACCAATTACTGAATCGAAAAATCGTCTTAGCAAACCCCTAATGGTTTTAAAAGACCTATCCAAAGATACCGCACACTATATATAGGTTTGGATAAAAAAAACCCACTTTACGTCTATAAAGGAGGTACCCTAAAAACTTTTTTATTTGGCTCCGGAACCCTAAAAAACTACGTAAAATTTTTATCAGAAAATTCCCTTTTCATTCCTATTTTGACCAGTTTATTTCTACAGTGCAATAAAGATCTCAATGAACGTGTAGTAAAAACCGAATAACCCGGATATCTTGCAAAATTTCACTTTCTATAGTTCGCTATGATTTTGATAGTCACTGTTTGTATCTTTTGTTCGTGATTTCTACATTGTATCACACTAAAATCAAAAGGTTAGGTGGGTCAATCAACTTTTAGTGTAGCTTATTGTTACGCCGACTTGTTATGCTGAGTTACTCATGAAAACTAAAACTCACTAAAAATTAGGAGTTACGACAGTTTTAAGGCATTTCCTTCATGGCTCATCTCCTAAACATGTTAATAGTACCAGTCTTGTCAAAGATACGGCCCGCGATCGGAGAATCTTGTTTTTTAGATATTTAAGGCAGAACAGCACTCGATGCCTGTACTTCGGGTTAAAGATACTTTATTCTCAAAAGAATTACAATAATAATACTAGAATTACAGCATGAAGTAAAAAAATGTGCGCGTTTTAATTATTATAAGTAATTTCAAGAGTAGCGCGTGCCTAGACGAGCGATAGTGCTAGTTATGCTTTTACTTCTGTCGCGCGCGGGGCTACTACGAAATTCGAAAATCGAAGTTCGTGTCGTTCCGACCCTCTGACACTTATACTATTTAATACTAGAGTGAGAGGGACGGTACGAAACGAACTTCGATTTTCGAATTTCGGAGTAGGCCCTTTGTTTCGTTCGGCCGAGCACGTAGCGCACACAGCGCCCCTCCACCGCGCACTTGCACTTTTTACCTTTGATATAACTTGTTACTTACTTACAACTAAGGTAACGGCGCCTATTACCGGGGGTATCGAAATCGACGGCCATCACCGCGGCAATTTAAAATACGCATTTTATAACCAAACCGATAGATTTCTTAAAAAAATATATTTTACAAGATAAAAGCTTATTTAGTCGACTCACGTATCTATTAGCGCTAGTGTATGTGAATGAATCAAACATCTCGCAATTCGTGATTTTCCGAAATGGCACCGACGGAAGAGGATTTACCATACTAACGCGTGACACCACATACAAGCAGACTCGAACCTTATTTAGTGTTTTACAAAATATTTATGGCAATTGAACTAATGTTATGGTTTTTAAATGGCTTTTTATAGTTTTTTGTACAAGTTCTGAATACTTTTTGTACATTTTTGGGCCCGGAAATACGATTAAAATGGAAAATAAAATACAGCGGCGATAGGTGCCATTTTTAACTGTTGATTGTAATACCGTGGTATATCACGGTTATAGTTAAAGTGGTAGTTTTGGTTCGTCAAGCTTTATTTTTGGTATAAATAATCTTTTATATAATTTGTTACTGTTATTCCAATCTTGATCTATTCACGCTTTTAAAAAACTATTTCCGTGGTATGAAAAGTATTAACAAACTCTTAATTTTTAGCAAAAAAATTAATACTGAATTTGTAGTTTCTATAGAAACCGTTATTTTGCCAAGTTGTTTAAATATTGCGATGAAATTTTATATTTACTTACCAGTTTTGTAATTTTGGTTATATGCCAAGGATGTAATAAGTATATTTGATTTGTAATTCAAACACAACTCTATCCTATAGTTTTTATAGGTCGGAATTAGATTTTGCAATACTCCAAATTAAGCCAATTAACGATGGTATGATCGCATAACCCTCGGTAATAGAATGTTTGGGAATCTATTACCGACCCATTCAATTGTCTTTGGGTCGGTAATAGGGTTCTTAAAGAAGTCCCTATTACCGAGTGACATTTTATTTTTCTGTTAAAATAATTCACATTTAGGGTACCGTAAGTACAGATTTTTTTGATAAAGTTGTGACTTTTACTCAGCATGCATACATCAAACTATAACTGGTGGCATTAGCATAATAAAATACAATGGGCTGGATACACTATTCGAATCATACTTTAGTTTTTTATTTAAATTTTCTCAAAAAATATTTGATGTACAATATGTTATACAGAACCAAAGCCATTACCCTTTTTTAATCCCTCGGTATTAAGTTCCAAAACATGTGTTGGGTTCCTTTTACCGATGGTAGAAAATTGCCGTTTTTAAATACCCTCGATAATAGAAGCTCAATTCGCGGTAATGGAATCACAGCCTGTCCATTACCACGGTAATAGAAGATTTGGGTATTTTGATTTCAATAATTATTTTATCAAATACTAATAACTAAAACGAGCCCAAAAAGTTAAGACACTGAAAGTTCAATAAACGCTCTTAAATAAAAAAAATATTTTCGTTTGTTAAGGAGCTTTGATACCCTTAATTTTTGGGACTCATTTGAAAACTTCCTTAAGTACCACGGTAATAGGCGCCGTTACCTTATATGACTAAATAAATAAAAATGTATTATAATATTTTAGCTTATGTTTTAATTTTTTATTATCAAACTGGCCCGCCTACACATTCTAAATCCAATATATGGCCCTCTGCAAAATTGAGTTTGACACCTGGTATACACTGCAAACATTTTTCTAAGAAAGTGTATCACAGATGTATCCTGTGTTACGGAACAGAATACATACACTTAACAGTTGTTGGACCCGGGTATACTGACGACCGCACGGAAAGTCAACACGAGCGAAATAGTGTTCTCATTCAACCCAAACAGCTAGCTTCTGTAACCTGATTATCTCTGACCAGAAGCCAGTACAAAAATACACGACGAATGTCAAGTGCAGATGCTTTCTAAACGCGACGCAATTCGTCGGCCAAGCTGAAGCGTTATTATGTTTATGTAATTGTCATATTAACATAATACGAGAATTAATAGGGCTCCCGATGATATGGGTACGTTTTGGTATTTGCTTAGGATATGAAACTCTCCACGCGTATGATTACTCGTACATCTGATAATATAAGCGACGCTTTGATTATATTCAATTTCTGATGTGCTGATTACATTTGACGTAATATTTGAACTGGGCATTTTGAGCGCGGTTTTGATAGAATATCTTTAAGATAATTTACCAATATCATTAGTCCCAGTTTATTCGTTGGGTAAAATACTTGTTTTTTTTTCAGGGTGTCGTTAGGCTATGGACAATTTAATTCTCAAGCAAGAGGTCTAATGTGAACATATTATTATGACCACTTTAATATGGACGAAACGTCGAGGTAATTTTAACAGTATAAAATGCGCAGCTAAGACCTAACTAAGTATATTAGGAATTACGAACGAAAATCATGAAAGTTTTAAACATTAATTGCACTTTATGTAGGTACCACTTACTATTCACAAAGTTAGTCACATACGTGAAACGGAAGACTGCTGTGTATGATATCGTAATATTTCCTTAGAATAAATCCTCACATACACGACAAACATCTCATGATAAAAATAGGCAGTTAACACGTCATCATATAATAAGTCTTCTTTTTCATTTCGCTCCTGTTTTCCTTTCTAATATACTCGTACGTACAGCCTTGGCCGAAAGTATTGGGCGTATTTCTATGAAGCTTAGCTCGCTAAGGCCCCGTTTGTAAAGGCAATCTAACAGATTTAAAAGAAAGAAAATGTAAATATTAACGATAAAGCCGAATTGAGTGAAATAAAGGCATTTTAAGAGCTCGGAAGAGGTGACCGGGGTGACCGAACCCGATAATTCTATTCTATTTGATATTTATCGGCGCAAGAAATATGTATAAAATACATCGAATCCGTTATCCGATAACAGATCTGAAAGGCAGTAGAAGCGTGGAGTCGATATTTTTGTTAGGTAGCCCTGAGAGTCACGGACGTGTTAGTTAGGCATCTTTGGATAAAAGAAAAGTTCAGTGGGCATAGTAACAGCACTACACAAGTGAAAAGCAGCTACATCATGTATTTATACAAATCATCATTTATTCTAATCATAAAATACTAACCATAGCGATATGATTATAATTCGTAACTACTAGCACTATGGATTCGAAGTCCGAAATAAATGATTGTATTTGTATTTATACATTTTTCTGGCGCCGATATCGGAGCAAGCAGCGTCCAATATCGACATTGGATCCGATATTTAACGGCTGAAATGCTCTGATATTAACACTTTGGAAACTACAACTTTTACGCACTAAGTATTATTCTTTGCATTTTAATATATTTTTGATACAAAAATATGAAGATAACATACTAATGAATGGGTAGTAAATAACTTATACTAATGTGGTGCAGTTTCCTCGACGGGTTATCTACTGATTTGAAAGTAATAGGTAAATAGATGAGTATCGATAGTCAGCGTCAAAAATGCTCACTTACGAACCTCGTTGCATCAAAACATTTTCCTATGTTGTCTCTACCTGAAAAACAGGAAATTCTACCTCCTTTACTTACATTTTGTGTTCGTTATTTTGACGCCCGTGGCGTTACGTTTACGACCCAGCCATGACAATGGGTATCTTGCGACGCTACAAGCAAGTTCTCTGTTCATTGCGCTGTAGAAATGCTCGCCAGCTCGCCGTGCAGTAGTTAATTGATGGTAACAAACGCAATGTATTAGACAATGACTCGGGGGTCGCTAGCTGTGCAAAATTGCGGCAGTGGGCTGTTAATGGCACCCGTGATTGGGTGAAGCGATACGAATATTGCAATAAAGTCAGCAAAGTTAAAATCTTTTTGGTGGCGGTATTGTACTGGAAGTACTGAGCCCATTGTGATCGTCTCCTCCATTTTATGGGTTCTCGCGGTATTCAAAAGTTGCAGGCTGGATAGAAATACGGCGCAATAAAAAGTTTTGCTAAATAATGAAAGAAATACATTTACCTATTAGTAGATATTATGACGTAGGTAACGATAAGAATCGTAATAACTAGTTCAGGCCCGAAGTTTCGCTCCTGTAGATGTACAATAGACGGACTAGTTCCTTATTGGAGGTGCGAAGAGTCTTCCGGACATTCTCATATTGATCAAAGACATAATCGATCCTGATGACGATTTTGCTTTCGTAGCAAAGCAACTGCATAAGTTGCCTATCGTCACATTTGATCACGTCGATGTTAAAAAGCTGCTTAAGAACGTAACATTTCTTATGACAAGTTTGGCACAAATGCAGTCTTAAATTAGAAGTGTCTAATAAAATAATTAGATAAACGCGTGCCGATATTATGTTTGAGTCGCTGTGTCTGCTAGTAGGTCAAGTTAGGTCTGTTACGTAAACATAAAAATCAAACTTTTTTTTCTTTATAATAAGTAATCAAGATTGGTAGAAAATTTGGCTTTAAAAATATTCCAATTGTTTATGTCGACAAAAGTTATTAAAATAATAAGCTGCCTACCTTGTTACTACTTAGGGGTTATGATTTTCCAAAACACCACCTAATAAATGGACCGCGAGGTAGTTACACCGTTTTACACGAAGATTATGTAAATAGGATACAAGGTATACCTATGCAAATGTAACCTTTACCTTTTTCTGAGCGTGTAAACATTCGACCTTGCGGGTAATGAGTATTGCAAATGCTGTGATTTTGTAACGCTGGTAATTAAGTAAGTAAGTTTCAAAAGTATGTAATAATCTGTAATAATAATAATACAATCATTTATTGCCATAGAAAATAAGACAGGACTACACAAAAACAAAAAAAAAAAACACGTAAGCAGGTAAGGCAGTTGTATAGGTGCGTTATTCATATTTGCGTTTATGATAAAGGTAAAAATCAAAATAAAACCAAAAACCACTACAAAAATTACGGGCATAAAACTTATCAAGCAATTAAAATCTTAATTAATAAATTGGTTTACCCTCGAATTGTAGTTACAAGATTCGACTAAAGAAACAAAATTAAACCTCTCGAAGGGCAACGAAGGTTGACTTAAATTAAATTGACTGGAACTTCTTGATCAGTTAATCTAACTAATCAGTACCGAGGATGTTTCATAACCTTGGTGGTTTAGGTAACTCATTGTTCTTCGAATTGGCAATCAAGATATTAAAACTATGCACGTTTATAATGAGGGGTAAAACGAGAAATGTTAGCTTATCAAAAATAATTGTAGAGTATGCTTAAATTCCGACAACTTAAATTTCAAATTGGACCTCTATTGTTTGCCCGAATTTTGTACGCCATAATGTATCGTTTTCCATATTTTTCATTTGCCATAAAGTAATTTATTATTACTGGCCGAGGATCGTGCTCAGTGGCGTGCAACTGGAGAGGCCTATGTCCAGCAGTGGACTAAGATAGGCCGATGATGATGATGATGAATTTATTTCTGAAATAGTATTTCCTTCAGAGTTGATATTAAACTAAACTACTGCATTCTATAAGATGACATTTAAAAAAATCCTGAACCGTGCTTCTATATATTTTATGGCAATCGTTGGCATGGCAAGTGAAATTCGGGCAAGTAAAGGTATACGTTTCAAATTTAACAATCGGTTTCAACCCTCATGATGAAACTTGCACCCAAGATACCATACCATATATTTCACTTTTCTTCACGTAGGCATGTCTTTTCGTACGTAAATATTGTCTCTAAATTCACAAGAAACATCCTAAAGCTTGGAATTCAAAGGCAAAAAACCAGCTAAACGGAATTTAGTAAACTTCCTTGGAATTAACTCTAAGCCATATAAACCTCCATGTTTCAGGATTAAGTATTGAGAAAACCTTGCGCATAAAGGATAAAAGAGAGTAGGGTTTTCTTAAGACCTTAGCCATTGCAGAAAGAAGACGTCGTTTCCACATACTTATTTATATCCCAAACAAAAAGGAAAAGGTCAACAGGCAGAATTAAATTACGAATTACGATGAATTTTAGCACAAAATTATGTATAATTACGTATAAAAATCCTCTTTTACTTGCCATATATTTCTAGATGAGCGAGACAGAGCGAGTGATATAATGTCGAGAAACGAGATCGAAATTGTGTGCCATTATCTTTCGTTACAATACTCCTTTAACGAACCTTTCCTTGAAATCGAATGGGTAGTCCTACTTGAAATCCGACGAACGTGCTCAAAACTCTCTGATATTTGAGTCCTTTGTGTTCCTTTATAAAATCTTTACACGGAATATTCTCTTACTCAATCGATTGGTAAGACGTTTAAGGCACACTATATCTCGAATATGTTTGTTTTACGGCTCTTCCTGTATATAAAACCTTTCAGTAAAGTCGAATCGTTTTGCTGCGAGTAACGGTGCATTTTATCCCTAAGAATAAAACGTTTATGGACTTTAAAGAACGTTTATGTAACTTATACTACCGTATTTAAGTAGCTCAGATGCCTACGTTAAATTATGTACCTAATGTAGGTGCTATGACTACAGTTGACGAGTGATCGTATTTATTGACAAGGCTATTGTCTAACGTGCGGACCTTCACATAACAATCGCACACGTACGATCTTTCCTACCTATATAAAAAATAAAAATGATATAAAATGGTTTAACTTCAGATCACGAATATCCATATACAGATGCTACAGTCAGGGTCATATAGTACGTAGCAGTCAAGATCACCAAATAATTGGAAACATACAAAATAGTTCTTAACAGTGACTCAGTCAAAGCGGTCAAATTGTTCGAGACATATATCGTGTACAAAGATACAGGAGCAAGCACATCGCCAAATACTTGGTAACATTCAAGCTGACATAAGTACCGTACCGTTGCAGCCAACGTATCCAAAAGTATGGGACACCACAGGAAAATTTACTTTATTACATACCGTGTAAGGTCCAATGATCCTGCTAGCTAATCCTCTTTTAATACAATGTGAATGGTGTTCCATTTTCAGGCTCTTGGTGCCAAATGCACATGTCATTGCCTTTTCAAGTAAATAAAGTACTTAGTACATTACTGCACACTAGTAAGCCTTACCAGTAAGTAAGCCACCCTGGACGAGTAGAAGTTTAATACGAGGCCAGGTTGGCGATTACTGGGCGAAGCTTGTATAGTGCTTTTATAAAAAATGTCGTACCAAGTTTGGTAAGCATTTAAAAAGAAAATAAATATTCAATTTAAATCTTACACAAACTTGGACTTATGTGGGAGTAAATAATTTTCGCTAACTCTGCTTCAGCTCTTAAATGTGGAGGAGTACAATTTATTTTAGATTCATCCGATGACGAATTCATTGTGTCAATATTATATTAACTGTTTGTAAGTTCTACTGTACTTATAAATCAGCTACATAAAAATCCCGCCTTAATTTTCTATCTTTTTTTTTAAACTGAAGTGAGAACCTAACATCAAATTATGTCAAAGTATTGTGCCATGGTCTCAGTACAATTTTAACAAGTCAATTTTAGATAAATAATATTTATATTATTTTAAACAAGTACACATTGCAAAAATAAATAAATCTACGACCCGCCATTTAAGCTATTCATTCGCTAACCTATGTCTGTAGTCTATGGTATGATAGTTTTTTTAAAGGTACCGGGCGGCGATGTTTAGATATCTGCCAACTTCAGTTAAATTACAAACGTCATAATTTTAAGAAGAATTTTCCTTAATTTTGAAACAAAAGTTGTAATTACAACAACATAAATTACTGAAAAATGTTCCAGTTCAGTCAATCAGTGAATTAACACTTTTGCTTACATCCTCCTAAGTGTGAACTTTTTTAATAGTTTAAGTTTCTCAGAGACATAGAGCACGGGTTCCAAATTTAAACACTTGATATGTAATGAAATTTAATACTTACTTCCTGGACAGTTCAAGATTACTTCCTGAACATTAGCAGCTAGTCTCCAAGATGCGTTACTTTCTACGACGTTTTTGATGACGTAATGGCAACATTTCATACCATTTTTGAGAAAACTCTTTTACAATGTAATTATACTGGCAAATTCAAGCCATATTTAAAAAGAAATCCGTTAATCCGGAATTCTGACAGTGTAAATAAAACATTCGAATAAAGCTGTCAAGACTCTAAATGAAAGAGATGAAACGATCACTGACAAGTGGGTACTTTTCTCGGTGGTTGTCAAAACAAAAAGTTCGAATCTTATGACATGTTAATTTATTTGGCACTCAACCCGAGATTAAATTATTTTCATTTAAATAAACTCAGTTTTCTAGTGTCCCATATTTTTGGATATTTTGGCTGCTACGCTACCAGTGGTGGTGTGGAAGTTACGATAATTATGTCGGCTTGAATGTTACCAAGTATTTGGCGATGTGCAATAATGTGTATGCTCCAGTACATTTGTACACTATGGCCGGACCGAGAAATTTGATCACTTTGATTGGGTCAATGTTAATGACTATTTGGATGTTTCCAAGTATTTGGTGATCTTGACTGCTACGTGCTTTATGACGCTGACTGTACATATTATTTATCTCAGAAAATATTGAGAATGTATTTTTATAAAGTAATTCGTAGTATAAACAGTTCAATAATGGAGAGATGTTCTTATCAAAGCAATAATTGCTAATTATTGTCAGTAAGTGTACGACGTAAGCAACATTTGCGAAGCAGGCAGTTATTCGCTGGAACTATGTAATTTTTCGGGATCATAAAACTATTCTCTCTATCCGTCTTCTAGACGTGACCCAGAGACATACCTATTTAGATTAGTTTCATGGTTTACAGCAGCAGCACTAGCGACATCTATGTGTGCTTAAGTAGCAAAGTAGAAATAAGCAACCTGAGATATGTATGCATAGGAAAAATTCGTGTCTAGATTCCTGTCCAGCAGTGGTGTAGGGGTTTATAGCACGCAGCACGGAATGCTGAGGACCTGGGTTCGATTCCCAGTGCTGTTCTCTTTTTCTGGTTTTTCTGTGCATCCATGTCTCAGTTTGTATTTTCGATATGTTTTCATGGAGCTAGTTTGTTGGTTTGTTTCAATCAAATCCTGCAAGTCGCGTTTTAATTATTACTAATAGTTTGATTGACAATAAGATTGATATGTATAAAACAAAGGCAAATTCAACCAACAAAAAGAACAGTCTACAAAAAAGGTTGTATCAAAATATTTTATTTTGCATTAGTAAAATGTGAACAATGTAGGTCAGTCTTTTTAAAACTGTTACTAAGAAAATTCAATCGATATAAATGACTTATTTATTTAAGGAGTTTTCGCTAAATAAGCAGGTCAAGATTGTTTAGCTACTTGTTTGGTTTCTAATGCCGAAAAACAACAACATGACTGTTTTTGCGTTGATATTAATATATATTTCATTTTGACACTAAGGGAAATAATCTTCAAAGGAAAAGCGGGCTACGGCAAAGTTAAGTATAGGTATTAACTTTTTCACAAGAACGATTATGAATGAATTGGTATCTTTCTTCGTGATTGCGTTACTTTTTGCTGATGGAAGATAAAAGCAGGTAAATAATCTTTAGAAGCCGAAGAAGATCAAATCAAATAAAAATATTCTTGAAATAGTAACACGCAGGTTTTTTGTATATTTACACTTGCCTTTCGATTTTTCCTACAAGCTTCCTGAAGTAAGTGTGTTTTTATCAAAAGTTAAAATCAAACCAGAGACTAACACGGATGTAGTTACTTAAAGCCGGAATAGTAGCTGTACTTAATTAAAAGCAGGAATACAGTAATTTGAGAAAACATTTGACTAACTGTATTGTTCGACAATATCACAGCGTAGGACGTCCACTAACCAAATGGTGACTTGGTTAAAACCGTAGGTTCACGGTGGACGCAGCAGGCCTACTACGAAATTCGAAACTCGAAGTTCGTATCGTACCGTTCCTCTCGCTCTCGTATTAAACAGTATACTAAGTGTCAGAGGGACCGCACGACACGAACTTCGAGTTTCGAGTTTCGTATTAGCCCTGCAGGCTGCTTCCGATGCGGGAGGCCTAAGTATGTCTTAAATTTTCCCATAATTACAGAACAATACAATTATGCAATACTTAACTGTATTAAACACCATAGTATAGTAAGCAGTAGGTACAGAAAATCGGTAGGTAAGTAGGTAGTACCTACTTAGCTACCCTAAAGGTACATATTCAATATATAGAGAAAAAAAAACAGGTAAGTAATAAAAAACAAGTATTTGTAATTGCCGACAGTAAAGTTTTACTAAAGTTAGGTTAGGTTAGTTAAGGTATTTTTCAAACGACGCATTTGGTAAAATGTTCGTCTAACAAAAATTTATAGCGGAGCTCACTGTAAATAATAAAAACTGTTGTTAAGCGATTTAATGTTTCGATAATATAAATTTTTGACGTAAGATTAAAATAAAATTTGCAACCAGTAAATTGAACGGCATCGGCTAGCAATAACGATAAACTTTATTGGTACTTGGGTTTTAGTGGCTGGTGATAAAGTTCGTTTTCATTTGGGCCTCACTCTCGTGATGAGTTAAGGCATGGGGGCTATAAATCGGAACAAATTGATAGTATATTAACACCAGCTGTCGTTTCTGTGACGTAGTTTGGGATTTACTTTTATTCCAATGTACTTTTTAGGGTTTCGTAGACCCACAAGGAAGCTTTAACTTTCACCGTACCTATCCATCCGCCCGTCCGCGGCTTAGCTTTTAAAATGTTTAGTGCTAGAAATCTGTAATTTTGCATGACTATAATTAATTATATAGTTAACTACGCCGATAAATTGGTAAATAAAGTTTTGAAAAATAAAAACTAGTACCTCCCCTACACGTAAAATGGGTATGATTTTTTTTCGTCTAAGCCCATAGTTAGATCGACTGTTCGCCCCCGAATACCCCCATATAGCAAATTTCGTCGAAATCATTAAAACGTTTCCGAGATCCTTGATAATAATCCTTGATATAAGTATATACAAGAATAGCTCGTTTAAAGATAGATAAAATATTATACCTCGTGTAAGACACACCCACTATCTTAAAATTACCATAGAGATCCGGCGCTAGGCGATCAATTCTCGAACGAAACAGACCTAAATTAATTTATCGTCACTATATACTGCCTATTACCACAAAACAGATAGGTACAGAATTGAATCTACATACAAAGTGCGCTCGAGCAACGCACGCATAGACACTGCTCACGGACGCGATATCTCGGACCGGTTGGGACCAGTGCGAGCGCGAGTGCCATCCGCTTGAGACACGCGTCTGTGAACTTTTTGTGCAATAATGGCAACAAAAAAAATATAATGTAACTGTTTACTGGACGGTTGTTTAAATTCAACATTAAACAGTGAATTGTCGTTTTTTAAGCTACCAGTGGTAAAAATTAAATTAAAATTAAAATACTTACTTTAGTTATTGTTAATTTATATTTCCATTCTTCCCGTTTCATTCTCATCAATAAATCAAACAACTAGATACGAGCCACTACCACAATAGTTTTTTGTGCATAAGCCATAGTTGACAACCCAACCCAACCCAACCCCAACCCTAGAGGTAGCCCTAGAGCGACCGCCGAGCGTAGGTATGAAAAGTGAAGTATGCATACATGTGATTGACTTCTGTACCTATCTGTTTTGTGCTATTACGCGAAAGGCGGTAGGTATACGAAAAAAAACCATTTTTGGGTTATTTGTACCATTGTGTAGCTTAATCAGATGGTATAAATAATTTATGAGTGTTTTTTTTCAGTTACTGCCTTTCGCTTGAGATGACGGTATAGCTTAGATATTTCTCGATACCTCCATTGTTTTTGCTTTTTTCAGAGACGTATTTGGTCTAGTCATGCGAAAAAAATCCAAGCGTCCTCCTAATGTCGTAAACTAGGGTAAAATCTTTACACAACCCGAGCCCGAGCATTCAAGTTCGTTTCTAGGCTAACGGTAAACTACTCCAGAAAATTACACAGTAAATAGACTTTTTATAGAGGCAGAGTCGTTAGAGGTAAGTGCCTGTATTTTTTGTGTTGGTACTACAGCTCAAACCTTCTCATTTTGATAGGAGATCTGTGCCTAACAATCGCGTGTGCAAGTTTTTTATCACCGTTAAAAAACAGCAAGAAAAAAATTGGTCAAATTTATACAGACCCACATAGTGTATGCAACGAGTCTGTAGAGTGGAGACGAAAGAATGAAATAAAGTAAAACAGAATGTGTGTACTTTCCAAGTGCTGCCAGGAGAAACGAAAACAAGTTAGATTCTCTACAACTCTGTAAGACATTTAATTCCGTTTTCATTGTACCCTACCTACTCTAGAACCACTTGTTGAAAAAAAAACGATTGTCTTTTATGTTTAAAAAAAAATCTAACAAAGATATTGCTATAAAAGCCTTAATTTAATAAATATATTTTAACTTCGATATTGACTTCACTGTGGTCCTTGCACAGTATCTTACTTGAGTTTTTTCTTATCTATGTTCATTGAAGGTAAACAAGCATTAATGAAGTATCCTTTTGTAAATTATGAAATATTGCCATAGCAGCTAATGCTTAGCATTAAAGTTCAAGTAACGGAGGCAAGTTACAAAGTGTAGACATGGTCGGAATGCGTGAAAGTTACGTGGCAACTTTTAATTAAATACCTACCTGTTACCTGGTACCTGTTTTCTGGTATTGCGTTCCTGGCACGGAATTTCGTTATCTGTTTTGGTATATTGTGGAAGGAATATAATTTGTAATATAAAAATTTTTTGCTGACTGTATTTTTTGTTGACTGTACTTGCATCGTCATCCGAAATACATTTTCACTTCTCATGCTCTAAAAGTAGGTCAATATAGCCTTACGAGGCGTTAGTAAAGTGGGTACTTTAGTCCCTAGGGAGTATATTTTTTTTAAATTTACTTCGAGTGACTTAGATAAACTCAAACAGCCAGTACTTGCTTAGTTTTTGGCATAAAATAAGATTGTGTGTGAACCATTGTCATGACGAAAAATTAAATGTTACGTTCTTAGTCTACGTGGTCTTAGTTCTATGCTTTTTTCGCATAGAAGGTGGCGCTATTCTATTTATTCCCGTTTGTGTATGGACCATTTCACCGATGCGATTTTGTTATATCTGAATCTGGTTGGAATAAAATACTTAAGTACCGCGAAAACTTTGAAATTGTTGTAGAGCGTAAATCATAAACGATTAAAATAAATTGATTATTCTCACAATGTCGTCAAGTAATAGTGAAAATTATGATGTCGAGCAAAGAGCAAAAGACATAATTGATAATCATTTTGCCGTCGAAATCTATAAAGAATTATTTAAAAACCTATGAAAGTTCTTTGGACTGGAGGAATAAAAAGCACATTTATTCTTTCACAGAAACGACTATTTTTTTCTCGCAATCGAAGTGAAAAATAGAGTTTTCACCTCGAAACTAAAAGTCAATATTAACCTCGGGTCATATATTGGCTTATTTTAGTCCCTCGATAAAAAAACTATTGCGTACCACATTTCAAGTCGATGCCATTAAACCTTGAAGAGTTCTTTCCTGCGGAGACGATCCTGGCTGGACCAGCAGGATGTCACTCCTAGATTATTGTACCTTTTGTCAATTCGCCACCAGATTTATATAAGTAATTATGCCAAATTTCAATCTAGTCAAAACTACCACTAGAAGTAGGTCAAATTTAATTTACAAGATTTTAACCCGCACATGCATAGATACTAATTGCAAAGTAAAGTTAAATAAAAGCTTGTAAAAAGACATTATTATTTATTTAGTTATACTTATCATTACTATAGAAGAAGCATTATATACTTATCATTTCTATAATATAAGCTGTCAAGGCCCAAGGGTCATGGACATGGAAATCAAATAACAACTATTGTACACAAAATTACGAGTAGACGAGAGATTATCTGATAGACATTTCACAATTAAATTCATTCATACTGATATTTGAGTGAAATCATTATTTCCATTCATCTGGAGGATAAAAAAAGGTTTCATTTTAATTTCACACGCTGTTGAGAAGCTTTCATAATTTCCCAGGAGAATAAAAAAAACAGATAAAACCTCAGCAAAGGCTTCCCCTCTCTGATCACCCTCATTAATTATTATTAAATTTCCTCAGAAAAAATATTACGGCTCTTTTTGTGATGTTAATTTTATAATAGCTATGCTAAGGTTCTTGGGTAGACTAGTCAAGTGCGAGTCAGAAAAATCTGTTATACACGATTTAAAAGTCCGGATTCTATTATATATATATTTTTTTGCAAATTATATTAAATTTATTTTATTGACGCATTTATTATTTATAAGAGTTCCTTTTGAGGTAGGTACGTAAGTTTAAAAAAGATTAGGATAGATAGATAGAAAAGTTTATTTCTGCTAAGAGTTACATTTTTAATTTACATTTGTATCTTCCACGTAAAAATCAGTACCCGTTTTATTTTACTGCGAATAACCATGTTTATAAGCGCCATTCTGTTCAATTCTAACGCGAACATGCCATCCTGAATCCCAACAGTTAGTTGTTTGTTACGGAACGTGTCAAAATAATAAATTCGAGTTTCACGAGTTTAGGACAAAGCGAGGCCTTAAAAGATTTCGCGGTTTTATTTTAGCTAGCGAATTTAGGACGTTTTTATATAATTTAAGTAAGGTAATTTATATTTCGTTTCATGAAAATTCCAGAGCATGGCGCAGATGGGCGGTAGACGGTTTTTTAAATAAGCTACTTTGAAGCAGTGTCTTTTTAAAAGTGAGTTCATTAAAAAGTTGTCATTCTGGAATGAGTTTCGAGTTTGTCGGTTGGGCGTTTGCGTGTTGTTTTGTCTTTTAACTATTAATTGTTTCATGATTTCTCTTTTCATTATGTGTACTCATAGTTTGAATTGTAAATGATCTCTTGCTCTTGATCGTTTATTCCTGCTGAGCTGGCAACGTTGCATTTTTGTTAGTTTTTCTTGATTATTCCATAAAAATTGAATGAAAATTAAAAATGTTTTCTGATTAGAACACTTCTTATAAGTTAATGTGTCTACTCCAATAATTATTCGTGATAGGCTTTTATATTTTATTTTGGAGTAGACACATTAACTTATATATTAAGAAGTGTTCTTTCAGACAACATTATTAATTTTCATTCAATTTTTATGGAATAATCGAGAAAAACTAACAAAAATGCAACGTTGCCAGCTCAGCAGGAAAAAACGCTCTTATTCTCATTACTGTGCCGCATGTTTACAATTTGTTTTGTGTGCCAAAGTTAATATATAAATAAATAATGGTTCTAAATTATTATATTTTTCGATAAAAATAATTAGCGGGTCGCATTTGTAGTGAGTTAAGAACGATATTTAATATAATTAATCCCTTATTCGTCGTAGTACCACCAACTTTATCCACCAGTTGTAGGTACGAGAAGGAATTGTCATTCTGCGCCGTACCACTGAATGATAATTGCATGCAATAAAATAAAAACTTTATTTTGAATGCCTAATGGCATAAAAAAACAACAAAATCATAAACAGCATTATCGCATCCGGAGAACCGCGTAGCCGTCGAGCTGAATTCGATTTAAGAGATGAGTACCCGTGTTAATTTCGTAAAATATTTATGAGTGAGTCTCATGGTATTTTACAAGCTTTTATTTAGTTTCACCTGTCCCGTTGTCTATCTGTCTCTCTGTAATCAAATCTTGAAAGTTAATGTTGACCAACTTCCAGTAGTCAGATGGACTTGAAATTTGGAATACTTATGTAAATCGCGTGACAATACAATAATCTAGTAGTGACATCCTGGTAGTCCAGCCAGGATCGTCTCCGCAGGAAGGAACTCTTCAACGGTTAATAGCATCGACTTGAAATTTGGTATGCAAATGTAGTTTGGGTGACATTGCAAGTACAGTCAACAAAAAGTACAGTCAGAAAAAAAAGCTTGCATTAAAAATGATTTTTTTATGGTTAGGTTATTTATGTTCAGAGTGAACCCCTGAATTGATATTTTTTTTTATAAATGGTTGCCAATAGACTATAATCCGCTTTTAGATTGAATATGTCTTATTGCTTACAGGTACTGAGCTCAGACACCGAGTGGCACTTCGCGCATCGCGGTCTGCCGCACGCGCGCCCGCGCCGCTCCATATCGCACACGAGGCTGCTAAAGCAACATCCACTTGTAAGTATCATCACCATCATCTCAGATGTAGGACGTCCACTGTTGGACATAGGCCACCCCCATGTACTTACCTATTTTATGATTTAAATTCGGGTTTTGTTCCGCGTACCTTGATTTTAGAGAAGCTCGATATTTTAGCACAACCCGAACGAGACGAACCCGAATTTAAATCATAAAATGAATAATGAACGTGATAGTCTAAAACATTGTCTCCATATACTTGTAAGTATAAGGGTCTTTATTATTTCAATCCACTTTAGCAAGCAGTCTAAAGCCGCTCAGAAAGCTATGGATCGAGCGATGCTTGAGGTTTCTCTGAAGGATAGAATCCACAACGAGACCTTCCGACACAGAACTAAGGACCTCTACGTACCTCTGAGAATTACTTAGTCGAAATGGTAGTAGGCTGCAATGGTCAAATGACTATTTACTACTACGGTTGTCGGCAGATATCTACCGAAGAACCGACAACCGTCGTAGTAAACGGGTTCCTGGTGGAGACCGTGTCTCGGCAAAAGAAGAACGCCCTCCGTCCAGCTGGAGTGACGGTCTGCGAAAGACTGCTGGTGGAAGCTGGATGAGGCGAGCCGAGGATAGGGCACAATAGCGCTTATTAGAAGAGGCCTATGTCCAGCAGTGGACTGCTATAAGCTGATAAGGATGATGATGATTTTGTTCCAATGACTTGGTCCTTTATGGTTTCCACTCCGCCCTCAACACCGTAATACCATGACCGTAACCGTCTCGGCACAGACGCAACAAAAGGCTAAATTTGTAAAAACAACCGGCCAAGTGCGAGTCGGCCTCGCGCACGAAGGGTTCCGTACCATCTAGACCACATTCATTAGACATTAGCAAAAAACGGCATCACGTTTGTTAATATTAATTTTATTCTGTTTTTAGTATTTGTTGTTAGGTATACATAGGTAATTTTTTTAAATCTCATTTATTTTATAAGCCATACATCTTATGATTAAGTCGGCTTATACATAGGTACTTAATCTGTGAAATTTTCAACTCTTTAACTATCACGGATCATGAGATACAGCCTGGTGACAGACGGACGGGTGGACGGACGGACGGACAGCGAAATCTTAGTAATAGGGTTTCCGTTTTTACCGTTTGGGTACGGAACCCTAAAAATATAATTAGTCCATCTGTTAGATTATCGAAAATGTTGGACACATTCTACACAGATATGAAATTTTAATGCAATCGGGTCATTTTAGACAACTTGCAATATTTGTTGACAACGTTAGTCAGTTGGTTACAACTGAAAGTGTTTAGTAGGGAGGTCTCCGTACAAGAACCGTGTTTCTTTTAAATCTTATTAATAGCAGTTTTCTTCGTATCGAGTCTGAACTGCACTTATCCGGTTTTCTTATCGATTATTCCTACACACTTTATTCGATATTGACCTTCGCTGCCCAGCAGCGAGCATGACATTGAATCGCCACTCATTCAGTCTCTAAGCCCACGGCAAATAAAAGATATTCGTAATATCAAGTACTCATTTTGTGAAGTTCTGGATAAATACCTACTTCTTTAGAGAAACAGACTTTCATAAAATAATGCGTATACTTACTGCATAAATACTTAGACCCTTGGGTAGATAAGGATCATTATTTGAGCGTTTATTCCATATGATTTTCGTGGGTGCATTGTAATGTTCAAAATCAAATTTTAAGGCTCATTTTTAATAAAAACCGGCCAAGAGCGTGTCGGATACGCCCGAAAATAGGGTTCCGAAAAAAATAAGTAATATTTTTCTAAGGACTTCGTATTTTGTACGGAATATTCGAAGTTTAGGTATATTTTATACTTTAGGCTGCTATTTATACTCTTAAATTACTAATCATTCTCAAGAAAACTTAACCGTTATAGTTTTCCTAGTAAGTTTGATATATTTACTACCTACCATCCTGAGTTTTTTCAAATTTTTCCACCCACCGGTTTATTTTTTCGAGGGGGGGGGACGCTCAATATTAATGAAAATTTGCACTTTAAAGTTGAATATTTTGCAAACAAATCACTAAATTGAAAAATCGTTGTAGCAACCCCGTATTGGTTTTAAAAGACCTCTCAAACGATACCCCACACTATATGGTTGGATGAGAAAAAAAAACATCCCCAGTTATTATGTCTATGGGTCTAGGAAAAAAAATTTTTTTTTTTATATTGTAGGTACCATTTTGTCGGTATAGTTTACATATATATTTGTGCAAAATTACAGCTTTCTAGCATTGATAGTCCCCTGAGCAAAGCTGCGAACGGACAGACAGACATGGCGAAACTATAAGGGTTCCGTTTTTGCTATTTTGCCTACGGAACCCTAAAAAATGTGATCACGAAAATGAAGCGGTTGAAACGCAAGTAAATAATGACCCCTTAACCAACTGAAAACTAAACTCCAATTCAATAGAATCTGACAATCCTGTAGACACTTCCAGCCTACTAATATAAACACCGGGCTGCCTAAGGCTTTGTGATGTGACTATTATTCTTTTTTGATTCCTTTTAGATGATAATTGCAACAACAGGGACATATATAATCAAGTGTGCCCACGATAGGGTGTCTTAAATATGTAGAAAATTGACAGATTCTATTGAATTGTACTTTAAACAAATGTGACATGAAAACATTAAATACATTTGAAAAAGTTCTAATTGGTTCTATCGGACTGACTAAAATGGACTTCGTAAATTGCCAGTGACTAATTGGAATAAATATTTTACCTACGAATTGACTTGGCTTGTTTAGTTTTCTGCCTTACTCAGTTGGCAAGCGATTTAATGCAAAGAGGTCAAACGCTTAAGAAAAATTAGATTAAAACTCTCCAATTTCATAATTGCATTGGCTACTGGAGAATGCATTTATACATCGTTGAAATATAATGAGCTAATTCCTAAAATTATACTTTTTAGTCGGTATTCAAAGAGTCTGTTGCATACAATACCTATAGTGAACGTCTGATGATATGAAGTAAATACTGGCGCATTGAACAACTAAATATGATAATAAAGTTTCTGAAAATTTACGAACTATTTTGACCATTTGGATACAAATGCTATATAGGTATAGGTACCTACATGCTATTTTGTCGCACGCAACCAGTGGGTAAGTAAGCATTAAGTACATTTTTTTCTATGATTATTTATAGGTATTCAGAAACTTGTAATTAGTATTTTAACTTAAGCATTGTAGTTTGACGTTTATTGAAATACCAAACCCAGTGGCTCGAGCTCGATTTGAATTCCAGTCGAAATATCGAAACCAGTTCTTTAAGCTGATACTGAAACCAACAATTACATAGATCACCATTTGTTTAACCCTAGCATGGTTTTATTTAGAATTGGTCGTTAACCTTACCCGTAGGCAATAACATTGCACCAGAAGAGTACAGGGCTGCCAGAAGTATTTAGTTTTTTTTTTAAACATGTGTAGTTACGTCTGAGATATTTGATTTAATATTCAGTAGGTATATATATTTTTTACACCTAGAATGACTGCCAAAGTCTCAAGTTTTACCTCCGGTAGTTCAGAGTGGTCATCAAATTACTTACAAAAATGTGCCGCCCAAGTAAACAGACTAAATACAGGGTGTCCCTCGTTGCTAGTGATAGCCGCTCCGCTACAGGGTGTGACGCTTTAATCAGGTTCGCCGCCCACAACACCCGTAATACTTTCGGACATGCTCGTAATATTAAGCCTCGTTGCTTTGCGGCTTATCATTCGACGGCCTTTTCCCTTTGTGGCTGTCAGGATTTTTCTTCTTTGACAAGGTATTAACATGCTTTTTAATTACTTGTCAGCCTTTTGCAGTAGATTCAATACATAAGCATTTTCCTCATGGTAACTTAAGTATTCCTAGACAGACAATGATTACACAAGCTTTTAGTTTACACTTTTTAGGGTTCCGTAGCCAAAATGGCAAAAACGGAACCCTTATAGTTTCGCCATGTCTGTCTGAAATTGAAATTTAAGTTGTCGGAATTTAAGCATACTCTACATTTATTTTTGATAAGCTAACATTTCTCGTTTTACCCCTCATTATCAACGTGCATAGCTTTGATATCTTGATTGCCAATTCGAAGAACAATGAGCTACCTAAACCACCAAGGTTATGAAACATCCTCGGTACTGATTAGTTAGATTAACTGATCAAGAAGTTCCAGTCAATTTAATTTAAGTCAACCTTCGTTACCCTTCGAGAGCTTTAATTTTGTTTCTTTAGTCGAATCTTGTACTTAATCACAATTCGAGGGTAAACCAATTTATTAATTAAGATTTTAATTGCTTGATAAGTTTTATGCCCGCAATTTTTAGAGTTCCGTAGCCAAAATGGCGAAAACTAAACCCTTATAGTTTCGCCATGTCTGTCTGTCTGTCTGTCCGTCCGCGGCTTTGCTCAGGGACTACCAATGCTAGAAAGCTGTAATTTTGCACGAATATATATGTAAACTATGCCGATAAAATGGTACAATCAAAAATTCAAAAACAATTTTTTTTAGGGTACCTCCCAAAGACGTAAAGTGAGGTTGATTTTCTTTTTCTCGTCCAACCTTGTAGTGTGAGGTATCGTTGGATAGGTATTTTAAAACCATTAGGGGGTTGCTAAAACGATTTTTCGATTCAGTGATTTGTTAGCAACATTTTCAACTTTAAAGTGAAAATTTTCATTAAAATCGAGCGATCATTAAAATCTAAACCGGTGGGTGGAAAAATTTGAAAGAATTCAAGATGGTAGTAAGTATATCAAACTTAAAAAGAAAACTATAACGGTTAAGTTTTCTTGAGAATTATTAGTAGTTTAAGAGTAAATAGCAGCCTAAGGTATAAAATATACCTAAACTTGGAATATTCCGTACAAAATAGAAATCCTTAGAAAAATATCAGTTAATTGTTTCGTAATGGCTACGGAACCCTATTTTGGGGCGTGTCCGACACGCTCTTGGCCGGTTTTATTATTATTATATGTAAGTTGGATGACAATGCAAGTGCAGTCCGCAAAAAACTTGTGTTGTTTTTTTAGCAGAAACTCATTAAACACGTATTAAAAGTAACAAAAAATTAAGATAGATTAAGTACTTTATTTTCCGGCAAAGTTCAAAATTCCCACGAGAAGCCGACGTACTCGTAGTAGCGAGCAACAGCTAGTGATTCAATATGACATCAAGTTACGAACGTTAGTCTCACTCCTAATTCCATTTAATAACAAGCTGTGTAGCATTAGCATGATTAGTGAATGAACCGCAATTAGCAAACTTGAGCCGTGTAATTACGGAATTAGTTTATTTGTTGATATTGCTATACGAGGGCTTAAATTTATTTAACGATTCCCCCAAAATAGTGGCTTACTTGAGGCCTTCAAGCTGATCTTTATTTTTATTACTACCTTTTGCCCGCGGCTTCGCCCGCGTGGAATTCGGTTATCGCGCGCTGTTCCCTCGGGAACACTGCATTTTTCCGGGATAATAAGTAGCCTATGTTGCTCTCTGGCCCATAAACTATCTCTATGTCAAAAATCACGTTGATCCGTCGCTCTGTTTTGACGTGAAAGACGGACAAACATACAAACACACATACTTTCGCATTCATAATATTAGTATGGATTAAATCTGTGCGTGGATTAGCGACTCCTAGCGCCATCTAGCTGTCACACAGAAGTGCTACATTCTATCAAAGTTTCTCAACTTGGACGTATGGATACTTACAACTTTCGACGCTCTTCTTCGTATATGTCACTATGCTCTTGACAGAGTGGACTGGACGTGGTCGTCAGATGGGGATCATGGGGACCAATAGTTAAACTCCATGACGACTTTCTGACCTACCGACTGCGCCATGTCATGTTTGTCGGAAACAAAGAAGGGATGTTATGGATATAACATTTCGGATCTAGATATGGATACGGATATATGTCAAACATAATACCGGTTTCGGTTACGGATGTTAAATTATTACGGATTATCCGATAGTTTCGGTTTAGGTTACGGATATTGGATTTTTAAGGAAGTGTAAAAGTAATATACAAATAGGGATATAAATGAGTTAATTGTAATAGTCACGAGGCGTAAATAACGACTTAGCAATAGAGAGAGAGAGAGAGAGAGAAACATTTATTTACACATATTCGATACACATAAAAATATATTAGATGAAGAAAAAAAAATAACATCGAATAGTATAAAGTGGACCCCACTCAGCATAATGTTACGGCAAGCCGCAACGCTGTTTTTCAGTGGGACCCATTTAAAACACAAACGCCATAAACACGAACGCCAGCGGAAGGGAGTTCGCAACCGGAAATAATGGCAACACTCGATCAGTTTAACCATTTGCGGGGTGGAAAAACAATAGGAATAATAAACAATACATACTGAAGACGCGCGCGGCTGTTCTGTCGGCTCGGCCCGGCAAAAACAAAAAACTGTTACAACATATCCGAAATTTTTATATGGGATTCGGACGGATAGTTTTTTATTTCGGATATCCAATAGTTTCGGTTACGGATATGGAGCTCCATAACATCCCTGAACCAAAGGAACCATACCAGCGTTGTAGACTGATTTAATCAACCCACCCTCATGTTGCTGTATTACAATGTTGCATTACAATAAATATGTGTGTCCAGCTTGATACCGGAGTTCGTCTTTCTGAAGTCACCTTTTGCGAAATCCAAGGGAAGAGCTGAACCCCGTCTTATTCTAAAACCTTGCACGGCACGGATGTACAAGTATAATATTTTGTGTACGAATAGGGTCTTATTTTTTATGTCTATGAAATTGTGCGGAAAACGAGGAAGTAATTCACCCAATGGTAAGTAGTACTACTACCTACGGACATGGAGACATATATCATTGCGTCACCTCATCATTTTCCTGATACGGCATACGTCAGGTGATAATGTAATCAGGGGGCGTATCTAATATTAAGATTGATGACCCGTGCGTGGCGTGTATGTTTCAATATGACAACAATGTATTTCTGTCTTTATAAAGGCTCGTACGGTGCTCAGAATAGGTTGACGTACCATAAATGCATTACGTGTCACGTTTTCAACCGTATCGTGCAGAAAGCTGTTCAAAAAACTCTCGCGCCTTAAATACAGTGACGTTGACGACAGTGACGGCTTTTAAAGAAAGAAAGAAATACATTTACTTATGCATAACACAACAATAGAGAACACACTACACAAGACACATCAATATTATAGACAGTAAGATAGTATGTGTCATTGCGGTTGTGAATCGGACACTGGCTCTGCATAATCGGCATAATGCTGAGATGTTAAAAATAAATATACCCGAGCGCTGATTTTCAGCCAGACCCGACGGTGACCCTCTGACCGCTATAAATATAATTATACTTTATACTATTAACTATATAAAACTATGTACATGAATAGATAATTTGTAAACTACGAACCATTCATTTTGTGACTATAAAAATATTAAATTAGTACGTAAACATGGTTATTACCACATTTAACCACACACTTGCCAAGTATACATCCTTGCGCGAGTTTAAACGAATAAGCTTTTATTAAAAATAAAATATATTCAGACCGCTAGATCCATAGCACGTTCGTGGTAATCCTTGATTTAAGACTCAATTAGTAAATTTTATCGGCGTCAAACTTACAACATCCTTTTTTCGAGTCGGGGGTTAAAAAAGCAGAAACTGAAGACGCGTCAAAAATTACCTCATACGTCAACTACTTAAACAAAGTTCATTGATCCTATCAGAACTTTATGAACTCCAAAAACGGATATATCTAAAAAGTAACGCGCAAAATATTGTGATAGATGGGCGTAGCTTTCTCGGGCGTCTCATCAATTTATTTGTCGCAATAATCCAGCACGGATTGGCACATCCATCAAGTGTTAATGTCGGTGGACGTATTGTGCCGTGCCGCCATTTTGAAATAGCTTTTTCTGTTGTTTCTAAGCAATCTTTTGTAGAAGTGAAAGTATTCATTTGATATACTTAATAGTAAAATAGGTTATTTAATATTCTTTTGTTCTTTTTGCAAATGACGAAAATGAGACATAAGGGCCTGTTTCAACACTTACTTATTATAAGTTTTATGTGACAGATATCTCTCTTATTCGGACCAAACAATTAGAGACAGCATTTAATTGAAGCTTGTAAAATATAGTTATAAATAAAGTTAAAGTAAAAAATAAATTTGCGAATCAAAGTACTTATATCATCATCGTGTTTATAAAACCGCGACTGGTTATTATTTTGTTCGAGCACAACTTCTTAAGTAAATAAAGTACAATTGTATTGTAAACACAAATATCCAATATATACTTACTCGTATCGAATAGAGCAGCAATTTTATTAGTTCCGTGTAACTGAAAAGATAATGGAGAAGAGATTTACTAGATATGCTTAAAAATAAGTTTGTGTTAAAAAGATATTTTCAATGTATTTTATTGCTGACTGTACCTTTTAGGGTTCCATAGACAAAATGTCAAAAAACGGAACCCTTATAGTTTCGTCCTGTCCGTCCGTATGTCACAGGCATTTTACTCAAAAACTACAACACCTATACTGTATTGATGAAATTTGGAGTTAATATAGGTGTTTTGTGATAGCCGTTATTTCCTTTGTGTTAAAATAGGTAGATAATAAAATAATAGATAAGAAACTGAAAAAAGAAAATTCAATAAAGTTTAAAAAATCCAAACCGAATCTTAAAAAAATGTGAAAAAAAATCACTCCCATGTTCCGTTTTTGAGTTATGTGGATACTTTTAATGAGAAGAAAAAAAACAGTCAAAAACATTACTCCTATAGATTATCCCTGAATATTTTTTTAAAGTGCTGACAGGTATAAGACTTTGTCATCAACATCATCATAAGACTGTGTACATAATTATAATTCGAAATGCCCTGGTCAACATGTACCTTTCATGTGTACAGTCAATTGTAAAAATATGAACTTATACAAAGTTCCAAAAATAAGTACCACAGAGTTTAAAAATACTTATTTATGTAATAGCTGTTGGTCATTTAGATTCAAGTCTGCTAGCGAGTTTAACCCGACTAAAGCTGGGTTAAAGGCTATTTCGCGGTAAAATATGAACTTATACAAAGTTCCAAAAATAAGTACCACAGAGTTTAAATAGATACTTATTTTTGTACATATACTTGTTGTTGGTCGTATTTAGATTCAAGTCTGCTAACGAGTTGTAACCCGACTAAAGCTGGGTTAAAGGCTATTTCGCGGCAAACACGTAACTTTACACTTCAGTACCACTACCATGAGTTTACAGTGACCGTACTCGATAATAATAATAATAATAATCAGGGGTCGGACAAAAAGTGCGAATGACGTAAAAATGACGTAATCTTGCACACAAGATGATGTTTTTATTTAAACTGCCGTGTGACATGTATTAACAAAGTAATATTAATGAAGTAACAAAATAATCGTAAATAAATCAATGGAATTCAGTGAATCGTTTAATAAAGAGGTTGATAAATGATAAGTGATAATTGTTTATGAAAATCAAAAAACTCAACTCATGGTAGTGGTACAGATATTGTTTTCTCAATCTTCTTACATAAATTGTTCACTTAAATGGCAGAGGTAAGGCAAGGTTATTCTTAAATGTATGATTCAGATGGTACTTATCTTATATTGTAAAGTTCTTATATTGTATTGGATTTATTAGGGTATGGTGGATCTGTCTGTCTGTCCGTCCGTCTGTCCGTCCGTCTGACACAGGGCTCTATCTCATGAGCCGTTATAGCTAGGCACTTGAAATTTTCACAGATAATGTATTACTGTGGCCGCTATAACAACAAATACTAAAAATAGAATAAAATAAATATTTAAGGGGGCCCCATACAACAAACTTGTTTGTGGTAGTCCGTGCAATGTCCGCCCGATGCTATCCACCATATTTGCTACGCATCAATTCCTAGGCCATGAAGCACATGATTGGCACTTTCCTTTTCGCCGGAGAGTAAGACAGCCGGTCGAAAATTACTGGCACTTGGGTTATCCATCTTCGGCCGTCTGGTTGTGCACAGAGCATCTGCAATCCACCTATGAATTGTTTCGAAGGATGTTGCGACGGACAGTGGTGATCTCTTCACGGCCGATTGCAGCGCCAACCCACTTGCCCGTATTATACATGCGTTGCTCTAATCGATATTAAACAATATGCCTGTTTTAGGCATATCATGATTTTTTGCCTAGGAATTTCGTGAGATTTTATATATATGGTACTTTGTGCGCGAGTCCGACTCGCACTTGACCGGTTTTTTTACGTCTGTGACGCACCAATTCTTTTGTCAACAGATCCATACAGCAGTCCAACAGCCGGGGTTCAAGCGGGTAAAGCGGGGATTCCGACCCCTGCGTCTCCCCGAGGTTGAGCCCGCCGCGGAGCCTAGAGACCCCTACTTTCCCCTGCAATGGTACCTGAAGAATACGGGGCAGAATGGGGGAAAACCCAAGTTGGATCTCAACGTGGAGGCAGCGTGGACGCAGGGGTACACTGGCGTTAATGTCACCACCGCTATTATGGATGATGGTAAATATTCATAAATAAATATGTTTTATTTTTATTATAGAATAGAATAGGTTCTTAGAGTAAAATATGCATCTCATCCCACTTTCCACTATTTTAAATCCCGCAAACACAAACATCACGCCTGTATTCCCAAATGAGGAAGACAGAGCACAGGAAACGTTACCGCTTCGGAGCCGCAGAGGACGCGCCCGTTGTCAGCTCGTAAAAAAAACGTAGTGTGGAAGGTCCCTAAGTGTGATAAATGGATGGGGCGTATGATGTCGATGCACACGGCACTCATTTTCAGTCCAACCCCTTTTCATGCACAAGCGATGAAATGCCGCAGAATCTGCATATTAGACGCCTCTGCTTAACTCGTATAGAAAAGGGCATAAATGGCATAATTTACCATTTAAATTAGCACATTAAACAGGATGCTTTTCTTTTGCCGAGAAACGCTTTGACGAGGCCCTTTGTTCGCGACAGTTCAGACGTCTTGGTTGACCTAATTTACTCTATAGCACTCCACTCAGAGCAACTTTATATTTTTTTTATCCAGAAAATACCTACTGAAACGTTCAACCATCACCTCCGTGATAGTGTTTGAGGCATAAGAAACGTAGATATAAGTCATAACACCTGTGTAATGTAATACATGTAACACACAATAAATAATTTGACTTTGATAAGGATTAAAAATCTTTTGACAGTGTGGTCGTGAAAGTCAATTGAGTGAATCTATTCCTTCATGATGATTCGGTGGTTTCCCCTTGACTTCCACAACGCAATGCTGGAATATACTTAGTTGGTTATTGGCTCTGTTGAGAGTGCCATACCCACTTACACAGTCACCTTTTACGCCATCTACAGGAAGAGAGCGAATTAGCTCGTCGAAGTGGCTATGGGCAGGCCATATAGCACGGAAAAAAGATGACCGCTAGGGCCGAAAAGTTCTCGAATGGAGACCGCGGATCGCCAAGCGTAGCGTAGGATGTCCACCAATGAGATAAAGTGATGAATGACCTGGTTAAAGCTGCGGGTTCACGGTGGATACTGGCCGCTTCCAACCGAAGCAACTGGAGGTCTATTGGGAGGCCTAATGAACAGTAGATAGTATTGTAACATCTGTATCTTTTTGTGGTATAAAGAAAACTAATTAACCCGTTTCCGTGAAAAGAAAATGAAGCATCATTTAACGAAGTAAATTACCATGGAAAACTTTTAATTTGTAAATAAACTTAGCTGAAGTTCTTCCGACTTGAGTGAACTCAATTAACATTTAATTTGAGTCTTATATACGCTCAACATTCAACTTTTGAAAGTGGCTCATTCCAGTTGGTTGTTTCAGGTGTGGATTACATGCATCCAGACCTGAAGTTTAATTACGTAAGTATTATCTTATTCAAACGTTGTACTTTTTTTGTTGAATTACAGTATTGTCAGTGAGAATTACGGTAGAACATTTTTTTTAAAGTCCCCTTGCTATTAAAGTGTAAGCTTATAATCTGGAAGTGATCACATACATCTGAATGATACATCAACTAAATTTCAAATTAATTTAAAAGGGGTTTTTTTTTGCAAATTGTAAATACTTACTACCATCCTGAATTTATTCAAATTCTTTCACCCACCGGTTTAGATTTTAAAGGGGGGGGGGGGCGACGATCGATTTTAATGAAAATTTGCACTTTGAAGTTGAATATTTTGCAATCAAATTACTGAACTAAAAATCGTTCTAGCAACCCCATAATGATTAAAAGACCCCACAAATAAATACCCCACACTACAAGGTTGGAGGAGAAAAAAAATCACCACCACTTTACATCTTAGGTACTCCAGAAAATTTTTTATTGTACCCTTTAATAACATTATATACTATCGCCGAAAATCGCGACGCTTTTCTTGTTTCAAGATACACGTAACAACATTAATAATTACATACACACCTATATATGTACAACTGGAAAGCTCTACTATATATAGCAAGCACTTAGCAACAGATAAATACGTAGAGTAGGTACTTATTTAGTAGGCTAGACATAGTCGACGAAGGTCAAAGTTGAGTGATAGTATAAGCGTGCTCATGAGTAATAATTTTACACATTCGTAGCACGTCTACGGCGTAGCATAACCCGTAGCGCAGCATTGGGACGAGTATTGAAAACTTTGATGATTAATACAAAAGATGATGGATGGATTTTAAAGTTTTCACGGCAAATTAACGCGTCACTTGTTGATTGAGGTCATTGTGAGTGTGTGTGTGTGCGTGTGTGCGTGTGTGGGTGTGTGGGTGCGTGCTCACATATGCCACATTAGTAGCACATCAGCTATGGCGTGGTTTAAGCCGTAGCGCAGAATTATGATTATGTATTAGTGTGTATCTATATGTATGAGTTCCAAATCCGCACTGGGCCCGCGTGGGAACTACTGCCCAAGCCCTCTCATTATGAGAGGAGGCCTGTGCCCTGCAGTGGGACGTATATAGGCTGGGATGCTGATGGATGATGATATGTATGTGTACCTATTTATAATGCACTGTTGGGTAAATTGAAAATTTCGGTTTTTTTATCTTTCCATTGTACTCGGTAGTGTCTAATCTTGTTTCTGATATCCTGTGAACCGTTCGAAGGTTAACTGGAAGAGATCCTTTTAAAGCATGTGTTCGCTTTGTACATCTCATTAGCCTGTTTTTTGTTAATTTCAATTTCATGTGTACAATAAACAATACAATACAACACAATCATGAATACTTTGATTATTAATACCAAAATGAAGGATTGAAGTTCAAAAGAAGTTACGGCCAAGTAACGCATCACTTGCTGGTTGAGGACTCATCCTTTTAATATTATAATAAATGTGAATGTTTGTGAGTAAATGGGTACGTGTGTGTGTGTGTGTTCACATATACCACATTCGTAGCACTGACTATCTGATTGACAAGGCCAGCATTAATCACTAAAGACAGAGGCTTGTTTTATTTTTATTTTCATAATAAATAATAATAATAAAATTATAAATTTTTCACAAGATAAATAGCTACTTCCTGCCTGTTACAGTGAAATTGTGCAATTAACTTCCGCCAGCAGTGTTTGTGTTTCCAGAAAACTAAGACATTGGGGCTTTTAAGAAAAGGGCGTATACTTTCTTTAATTGCCGGCAACAGACCAATGACTCAATTAGTTGTTGGTACAGTCAACGTCATAAATAAGTGATCACTTTTGTACCGACTGAAACATCATGTTTAAAAAGCCATAGGAAATTGTGTACGGACTGTGAGCGACAAGATATAAAAGTGATCATTTATTTATGATGTTGACTGTACTCATGGATGATGATGATCACTTCCCATCAAATGACCCGCATGCTCGTTTGTCTCCCGCTCATAATAGAAATAACCTAACCAACAAAAAGTTGAAAAACCCCCGACTTTGTCACTTCAATGTTCAATATCTCAAAAATGGCCGAACCGATTTTGATAAAACATATCTAGAAAACCTGATTTCAAATGAAAAAACCGCATTCAAATCGGTCCACATGTTTAAGACAGTGCCACAGACATACACACAGACAGACACACATAGCGGCCAAACTTATAACACCCCTATTTTTGCGTCGGGGGTTAAAAAAGCTAACTAATATTTATTTTTCCACGGGTACGAAGACACGGGCTTAAACTAGTTATAAGTACAGTCGAACCATTTGATTCCTGATCCACCTAGAACGTTCTCACAGTAAGCGTCCTAATGAATTCTCGAATTCTCGAAGTCACTATGACTTTTTCTGCGAAAAGGTTCCGCAGCGGGTCACACTTCGTTGGTTCGAGTATATTGAAGAGGTTAGCATTTAGCTTTGATTTTACGTGTGGCTAACCTTTGATGTTATTGATCGTAGATTGGAAATGTCATGGGCGAATTATATTTTAGATTTAATATTTTTATAATGAAATTTGGATTGGTAGAGAGTGGTCAGCGAGTCACGCGATGGTATGTCACAGATGGTCAATTACTGGCTGGTTAACTTCATAATTTTCTCACAAAGTTTTACTAATTTTAAGTAGGTACCTTCTTAATTAGAAAAATATTAGTAATTATGATTACACAAACACAGGTGATTTTGTTGTATTAACTATTTATAGTTATTATAATCTCATTATATAAATAATAACGATAAAAAACGATACCCCACACTACGAGTATTATAGGGTTAATCGAGAAAAAAATCACCCCTTTATGGGAGGTACTCTAAAAACAACTTTGTCGGCGTGACTGATATGTGTTACAGCTTTCTAGTACTATCGGTCTCTGAGCATAGTCGCGGACAGACAGACAGACAGACAGACGGACAGACATGGCGAAAGTATAAGGGTTCCTAGTTGACTACGGAACCCTAAAAAGAAACTATAGTGTCTAAGGCACCGGCCACCGGCCTGGTTTAGGTCTAGACCCCAGGGTGTCATATTATATTTTAGATCAATTACATAAAATCTCTTAGGTATTGTAACTATTAACTATGTAATCAAAGACTGATTGACAAACAACGTACAGACACCAGCACCGATATCTATCATAAAATAACGTGCATATATATATATATATATATATATATATATATCTGATTATGGCCCTATTTTCAGGGCCGGTGGTAGGACATATTTCTAGGGCTTGTAGGACATCCCACTAATCCCACTAATATTAATGGGAAAGTTTGTAAGTCTGTTTGTTTGCTTGTTACTTCATCGCGTCTAAAACACTCAACCGATTTAGATGAAATTCGGTACACAGATAGTTTGAGTTCCGGAGAAGAACATAGAATAGTTTTTATCCCGGAAAATTATACAGTTTCCGCGGGATAGCGATAAACGAATTCTGCGCGGACGGAGTCGCGGGTAACGGCTAGTGTCAGATATTTTTTCGCACGCTTCACTGTGACATATATTTATATAGGTGACCACAACCACTGGAGTTAAAGATTAGAAATTTGGTAAGTGCATCAAGGAGAGATTTTCCGACATTCCCACAGGCCCCACCGCTAGCCAATTTCTGATTTTCCACGGGCGCGACGCCACAGGCATAAACATAAGCTCATTTTCAAATTGAGAGAGAGAGATAGAGAGACATTTATTTACTCATATTCGATACACAGGATAAAAATAAATCGACAAGGAAAACATTTAGAAACAACATCTAAGTATAAATTGGATCCCACTGAGGTAACCTAAAACTAACGACTGCACGTCGTTTTGTAGTTTTTTTAACCTACCTGCAAATAAGTCGAAACGTATGCTCATAATAAATTTATACTTAGGGGCTGTTTCACCACCCATTGATTAATTTTATTTGACGGATAAATGTGATGCCGTCTCCGTCTATTCGAACAAAACAAACAGAGACGGCGTCACATTTATCCGCCAGATAAATGTAATTAAAGTATTGTCAAACAAGGGGTTATAGTTTAGAATTTTTAATTAAATGTAAATCAGAGGATATTGAATAACTATTGTACCGTTTGGGGCAAACAACAAGTTTGTACAAACTTTCAGCAGCCGTGGGCTGGCAACGATAACAATTTGAACAACGCGCCCAATGCGCAGTTTATTGGAAAACTTGTTTGAAATACCTGGGCCCTGGCAACCCAGTCATCTACTAGAGTAAATAATTTGTTGTTTCAGACGAACGTTACTTTACATTGTGGTCCATATTCATGTAGGTATTCGATTTTTTTATTCTCATTTTACTGACGAAACACAACACTGAAAAAAAGGATAGCTGAACTAGTTTGGTTACTTGACGATTAGCCAATATTTACTAATTAGGAACCAAAATTATGTTAATATTGCAAAACTGGTTTTGTAAGACATTACCTAACTTTTAGCTACTAGTAGGCCTTAGTTTTGTAGTCACTCTATGTTACAAGCAACATTTTTTTTGTTACTGTTAGCAAATGTTTTTTTTTCAGGGAAGTTGTCGTTATTTCTGATGAAATTCGGTTCAGATTCGGTATGAAAACAACTGTTTTCCTCCCATATGTCACAATAGGATACTTGGGTCCATTATTCGAGCGTTTGCTCCGTCTGATTTCCGTGGGTACATTTTTGTTGACATGGTAGGAGATCCTGTTACAGTTTTCAGGTTCCTTATCTGTTTAGTAGAAGTACAGGACGTCTAAAAATGAATCGAAAATGTCTTCAAATTCTACAGCCGATTTATAAAAAAAAGCGACCACGAAAATGAGGTGATTGAAACGCTTAAATAATGACCCTGTTAACACCATTATACAATAATTCTCAGAGGCGACTCAAATAAAACACTTTTTTTTAGCCTCCTGGAATAAAAAGAATAATTAAAATATCATTTAATAATATTCTTTATTTCAACAAACATAATATAGTATAAATAGAAAAGATAACAATTATATAGAAATAATTAAATTTATTAATATGTTCAACCAATGAAACTGACGTAGCTTCCATTTTCTTTTGAGTACTCGTAGGTATATATATATTGTTCACCGTAAAAACTACGTCAACTGATTGACGGTGTCATCTATTTACGTAAATACACCTTAAGCTAAAGTATACAAAACATCAGTAAAGTTCACGCCATTATCAACCCGCTTAACGCTTTACAAATTTCCTGTAACATTTCCTTGTCGTTGGCGGAAATGGCGGGACAACCGGTGAACAGATAAACTGGCACCTTGGCATTTGTAGTCGAAGGACGCCTTATCAATCTGTCAAACATTGCGTATTAAATCACGGAAAAGGAAACCAAGAGAAGAGGAGGCACGCCAGTAAAACACGCTGATCATAAAATGAGTTCAGAGGGCTATAGTTAAGTAAAATCAATTTCGCTGTCAAATTTCCAATTTGATACTTCTAGTGGCATCCGCTAGTTTCTCAAACATGTATTTAAAGTAGACTTAGATTTTTGAGCAATAATATTTTTTAAAATATTTATTATCGATTGACTAGCAAAACACTCGGTGTACAGTGTAGGTACAATTTAGTAACTTAATATTGAAAAATCATTATTTTTTTAAAGAAGCTTGCCCGTTCCACTGGTGACCATAATTATGGCTGGCTCTTTCCTCGGTCAACGTATTGGCAGTGACGTTTATTAAATAAACTTAATGTTTAATATTTCGATATAATATTTCTTTTTCATTACGTTGATTAATCTTTTTTGAGAAATTCATGGACCACGCGACGAAGGTACATACAGTCAATACTTAAAAGTATCAGAGGCAGGATTTTAAGATGATTTCCCTAGCGTTTCAACCACACAGCAAAAATCTCATTAATTCTCTCAGTATATTGATGGAAGGCATAATGATTGTTAACAGCCTTTTATAAAACCAGCTACTAGCGTTTCTAAATTACGAATTTACGACGTAGATGAGATATTTTTCTGCCTGAAAAATTTCCTATTTATAAAAGCTTTTACGTCAAGCGCAGCTACAAAAAATTCTGGTCGTTAATTTTAGAAGGAACTTTTGTGATAACTTTTTTTTAATTTTGTTTCTCTGTAATTCTGAGTGCTTTGTTGTAAATTTTAAAATTATGTATATCGCAATTTAGATGACAATTAAAGTCAGTCCGTTTTCTTTATAAAACTTTAGCTTTTAGGCGTGGTGGCCTAGTGGTTTGACCTATCGCCTCTCAAGCAGAGGGTCGTGGTTTTAAACCCTGCTCGCACCTCTGAGTTATTCGAAATTCATGTGCGGAATTACATTTGAAATTTACCACGAGCTTTGCGTTGAAGGAAAGCATCGTGAGGAAACCTGCACAAACCTGCGAAGCAATTCAATGGTGCGTGTGAAGTTCCCAATCCGCTCTGGGCTCGCGTGGGAACTATGGCCCAAGCCCTCTTGTTCTGAGTGGAGGCCTGTGCCCAGAGGTGGGACGTATATAGGCTGGAATGATGATGACCACGGTTATAGCAACGAGAAATTCTGATTTTCAATTGTGTCGTTCTTAAATATATTTGTCAGTGGTTATCTTTAATAAGCTCCCTCATTAAAGGTACTGACGATCTATCCCGTAAGAAATAAATTTCATGTAAACTATATTATTAAAAACTGTTAATATTTCTTCTTTTTCTCATTGCCAGCAATTCCCAAAGGGCGTTAGTATTTGGTTACCAATTTAATAAACACATCAAAGTCCCTACGTAGCAGTGTATCATGTAACATTACAACCCATTCCCCCAATTATAAAAAGAAACATTTCATATCCAAGTTGAACGTTGCGATTATCAAAGTTCTATTATCAAAACTTACCAATGTTTGCAGTTTGTGAAGCTGAACAGAGCTTCTCAAACTTTGAGCACATGACGCCATTATAAGTTTTTGTTCGCAGAATGCGGAGGCGTCATATGACTTTAGCAGCAACGACCCATACCCGTATCCTAGGTATACGGACGATTGGTTTAACAGGTGAGCTCTAATAAGGCCATAAGTGTCAACAAAGCCATGCATTATAAGGCCAATAGTATATAACAAGGCCAATTTGTGTCTATTTTTTTTGTACCCATAGCCTTTTCTATAGCAGTATTCAGATATTATTAGTTCGTTCTTGCTTTTCACAGGATATAAAAAATCTTACATAATTTAAATTTTAAGGTGTTGCTATTTAACCTGTCCTCTCCCAGAGGCACAAATTTGTGCCCAAATTCCTTGGATCCTGTTATCCTGGGAGATGACAGATTAAACCACATTACTTTGCTGCTCATCGTGGTAGACTAGCGGTTTGACCTATGGCCTCTCAAGCTGAGGGTCGTGGGTTCAAGTCAATTTTTCGGAATTTATGTGCGAAATCACATTTGAAAATTATCATGACCTTTCCGGTGACGTTTAAACATGGTAAGTTCCTAACAGTGCGGAAAGTTTTACCGAATTTATTCAAGAAATTCAGTGGTGTGTGCGAAGTTCCCAATCTGCTCTGGGTCCGGGAAGGAATAACGGCTCAAGACTTCTCATTCTAACAGGGGCCCGTGCTCTGTATTGGGGCAAATATTAAGTAGGCCGAGATGGTGATGACTTTGCTTCTATTATCATTAATGGGTTATAATTATTATAATAACCGGGGTACCTAACCGGGGTATTATAGATGCGTAATAAAGGCAAATGGATGAGTTTAAATATTATATAACATTTTTTATAAGAAGTAAAAGACAGTTAAATGGGCCATTTTCATTTTGTTGTCGTTTTTTTAAAAAAATTTAAGCTCCTCATTTTGTAGGTACTAAATTTTAGTATAAATTCCGAAATTTCAATATATTTTGTGTAACTGCAACTAAATGGAAAAATTCGTAGGTCAAGCGTGAAATTGGGCTTACCATTGTCAGAAACTACCAACTCACTAAATTTTATTGAAATAGTCTGAGAAAAAAAGAAATTGACTATGAAATTAAAATTGGCCCAAATACCGTTCAAATTATAGCCACGTATAAAAGACAATTATAACTTCAAAATTCAGTTACTTCACTCTTTGAAAATTTCTAACAATTGAAGTTAGGCACAAGTAAAACCAACTTGGCCTACTTTCAAAGCTGAAAACGTTTTTTCGGACATAGTATTGTGATTTTAAAGTTTAGTTATTTGCATAATTTCTGATTAAAACTTTAAAGTATGTATTATACAGCGTGTATTTTTGATACTACCTCAAACTAGAACCAGACGAAGATTTAAGTGCTGTGAACCGATAACAAAACAAATTGTTAATTTAGAATTAACTACCAGAGCGTAATAATTTTTTGAAATATTTTCGAGCAGCCATGTAATGCGTACAATAATTTGATACGAGAGAGAAGCATTCTGTGACAGCTGTCACGTCAACAAGTGCGACGTTTTGAATAAAAATAAAGTAGTATTGCGTAGTGATATATTGCGTGCTAATTAATTTTGTAAGGAAAATAATAAGTCTACATTTTTTAGTAAAACATAACAAAATGTGATTATTAGAGCCTTCACTAACTACCCTTAAAGTTTGAGGTAGTATCAAAAATACACGCTGTATACATCTCTTCTTCTAATGAAAGGGAGTTTAGGTATTTGACAATAGATAATCATACTTTCTATTCTACTCACCATTCCTTCGATAGACTTGCCTATCTATATTAAATACATTGTTTTAACACAAAAATCAAAACGCTTCAAAATGTTGTAAATTTTAGTATAAGTAAGTCTTTTCTTGCCATTATCGAAATGTAGGTGCTTAAAATTAAGTTAAATTATTACATAATTAGTTGTTTATTATGTTTCATTTTGATAAATCTAATCTTACATTTCAACGTCAATCGCTGAAAAGTCAAGTTGTAAACTTAAACATAAACTATGGATGACTAATTACATTTCTCTAAATTCTGACTGTTTAATCTTTTCTCGACACGTCAAAACTTTGTACCTAATGTTCAATGTTCATTACCACTTCGGTAACTTTGTACAACTTTGAGTAGGTCTCACAGGGACTTCGGCAGTTAAGTAATCGAACTTAGTAATCGCAAGTTTTCCTCTTCGCCGATACTTTAAAAGCTAAAATGTTTAAGTTTAGAAATTTTGATATTGTATTATAAGAATAGCAATATTTTCTAAGAATAGCTCTTGCTACTTATGCTCAAATCTCTTTTCGTCCAGTGTTGAACAAAGTCAAAGTTAAAGTCATTATATTATTTAGACATGTTTATTTATTATTTAGTATTTATAATAAGTTACGAACGTAAATAAATCTAACACCAAAACTCTTTGTTGAAAATAAACCGACAAGAAACTAAACAGAATCAACTCTACAGAGAGCTCTTTCAAAAACTTCCACTACTACCTATTGGTGCAATTCAATATGCTTTCTCAACCAGTGACTTGAAATCAACTTGTTAGTTTATTTTACAGAGAGTTGGACATTGTTTAATGATTTGTTATATTTAATTGCATTGTTATTTATCAGCCACGGCACGAGATGCGCGGGTGAGGTGGCCGCGGCACGCGACAATGGAGTCTGCGGTGTTGGAGTCGCTTACCACTCCAAAGTTGCTGGTAAGTCTTGGCGTATTGGCAAATAACACGCAAGTTTGGAAGGTGCCTCTAACACTAATTTGAGAATTTGTTAAGACTTGGAATCACAATCGTTTTCACCACTTCTTTCTGTCAAACGGCATAAGACGAGGGTAGAAAGAGACGGTGAATACGATCGCGAACGTCAACACGTTAGACAAAGCGGCCTCGTCTCGCGTCATAGTAAATAATCATCGATTACCAGATCTCTATTAAAATAAATAAATAAATATCTTGGGACAATTTACACCAATTGCCCTAGTCCCATACTAAGCAAAGCTTGTACTACGGGTACATAGGCAACGAATAAACATACTTATATCTATAGATAAATACATATTAAACATCCAAGATCCGAGAACAACCTTCGTATTATTCATACAAATATCTTATGGTTAACGCGAGCGAAAGCACGGGTAAAGGTTAGTCGCTAATAAAGCAAAAGAAGCAGGCGTAGTTAGTGAGAGAAAGTATAATCCTGTGGCTGCGTACAAAGTTTAAACACAATTTACTTGATTGGTAACAATTTTCCTCGCCCGCGCCGTCCGTTGATTACGAGAAGAATTTCTTTTCAATAATCCATTCCAGCAAAAAGGTGGAAGCGAGTTAATGAAATTGAAAAAGGGTTTCGTTTGATGAAAACTGAAGCCTTTCATATTGCTTATTCTTTGGAGTTCGAGGGTTTTTATCGGCCTTGAAGTTGAAATTGAAAATGAAATTATTTCTGGTAAGTAATTTGAAAGATTTAATTGTTCCGTGCACGTTTCCATGAATCACTTTGTTATGCGTCAGCAAAGTTTGTTATATGGGAAAAACCATAGACGAAGTTGTACGCCACTTTGACATTTGCCTTTGCCAAACAAATAAATATGAAAACGTAACATCCTGCATCACACTATTGAATTTCCTCAACTTGGGCGCATAATTACAAATAACTGCCTGGAGGTAAATCTCTCCATTTCTTATGGCATTCTCTCACAAATATCTGGGGGCACGGTAGTGCCCCCGCCAGGTCGAGCAAAACAAAAACAAAGGCTATTTTCAACATAGGTACTACTGTAAAAAAGTGCTCAAAATTACTTAGTAAAATAACGTATAGTATTTAGCTACAATACACGGCATTCTCAGCATTCCCCGTACAATTACCATTACGCTGTGGGCCTTATTCTCCCATGATTAAGGCCCACGTTAGGCGCGCTCCACTGGACCGCGTAATTGGTACATTTTGGACCGGACCCGTTGTCACGTTTGCCACGTTCATCCGTGAGATTCGCCTACATTATGTTTTTAGATGAGATTCAGGTTTATGACCGGTCCGAGCAAGTTATTCGCATGAAAGTTTTGAAGAAGATTTGCTTTTACCCAATGAGTAAAATTACAGATTTATTTCGTCGAAAAACTTGTTTTATATATGCTTAATCAACCCTTTTTTTGGCTAAACATTGGCAGTAGGGTTATTATTTCGAGAGGTTCAATAGTGTTCAGACTCAAATTTTCAGTTATAAAATTAGAAATATATCGTTTATTGTTTTTAAGTTGCTTAGGATATTATCACTGAAACTTGCGGTAAATACATTTTATTCTATTTTATCTTTTTTTCCACAATAACTTAAATTTTCTGCACAAAAGTCAGTTACGTGGTCAGGTTCGGATTATCCCTGATTACTTTGTAGTATTGTAAAAAATACAAGGTATAGAAAAACTTGCTGTTTAAAACATGGATTGAATGTTCATAATATGATATACCAAGCATGCAAACATAAAAAATTAGGACATTGATAAGACTATTTTTTTCTACATTTCCCGTTGTTCCAAAATACACCATCATTTTCGTGGTCACACTTATTAAGTATATTTTAAACAAAAAAAAGAGGTCAAACCTCCTGTAAATCCTTTTTTAACTATAAGCAACTTTGAAAATAAGACTGCGTCAATATAACGTATAATGTTTATCGCAAGTCATAATTATTTATCTATAATTAATGTAATAAAGGTTCAGTTAGATTTGCGTCAAAGATCGAGCGTCATTTTCGTTACGGTTGCGACTTGGTAAGTATTGGGTAAATAAATATAATGTTTTACTGGTGCTGTGTCATTTGCAGTTAAGTTATTCAATATTGATTTCATTTGCTTCAAATCTATAGGATATTTACTGCAGAGCCGCGAAAGTAAGAGCTTTTCAATTTCGTGGTCATCATTTTCGTGGTCCTATGGGCCACGAAACTGATTAAAGACCACGAAAAAGATGATTTTCCCTACAAGTAGAAAAAATACAGAACACTTTTTATAGAATTTTCTGCTTTTTACAGTGTAATCGTTTATGCCGTTATTGATTTAATTGATTTAAACGAAGAATGGTTGACCGTCAACAACATTTGCTCCAGGTGTGGTTATAGGAATTATGACCAGTGCGTCGCCAATTTTGTTAACTGGCGAGAGGTTCAAGAATTATTTTGCCCTGAATGTACGTGTGAAATGTATATATCTAAATATTAAAAGAAAACTTCGTCATTTACAGGAGCATTTTGTTGTAACATAATTTCGTTCTGGTTTACCGTAGACCTGCACGGGGGGGAAGGTATTGAAAACTGTTTTGGTTTGTGAGTTGAAGTTATTAATCTTACTTTAATTAAGTAATTTCTACATAGTATTTAAAAGGTTACAAAAATGACAATTTGAAGTCGTCATTTTCGTGGTCAAGTTTTAATTTTTTTTTATATAGATATCGATTGTCTATTACTGTTGATACCTGATTAATTAAATAATGCTTATTCGTTTTCTCATTATGATCGGATTTTCATTCAAATAGTACAATTATAAGATTTTAAAATAAACAAAATGTTCTTTTTCGTGGTCTCGATGCTCATTTTCGTTACCGTTAAAACTGGATTTTTGCTTTTTTTAACCAAAATAAACTTTATCGATCTCTTATAATATAAAGCATCTTATCGGTACATATCCTTATGTTCAAAATAAAACAGACCACATCAAAATGTGTGTTTTTATTTCTGTAACATTTATCTTACACCTCAAATAATTACCCAGTATATAAATATTTTCATAATAATAATGTACGATATGGCAAATTCTGGAGTTGTCAAATACCCTATTGCCCATTAATTCGCAAATACGCACTAGTTTAGTTAAAATTGCTTCAGTAATGAGGTACTGACGCAATTATTAAAAACAATAAATTAAAAAAATCAAAAACCCGACTGCCTTAAAAAATACTAAAAAGAAGAAAACAAGTCTAGTAGACTAGAACTTTGTTAACTAGCTAACTTAAAGTTCAGCAGTCGGGACCCATTAGGTAAGAATTTTTGAGCGTCAAGATTTAAATGGGTCCCGACTGTTGAACTTTAAGTTAGCTACTTAACAAAGTTCTAGCCTACTAGACTTGTTTTCTTCTTTTTAGTATTTTTTAAGGCAGTCAGCTTTTTTATTTTTTTATTTATTGTTTCATTTCACATAAAACAATAAATAAATGGTAGAATTAAAATGGTAGATTAAAAGTATTATAACCTAATATATTTAGAATGGGCTAATTATTACCTTTCATTTGATACCTCACTCGATAGGTTTGAATAAAAAACAGTTTTTGAAAACTTACAATTTGGCGCCAAAAATCCACTATTTTGATTTTTCGAGAATTAAATGTGCCCACTCGCGTCATCAAGACGAATCCAATGACGCATCATTTATCAAAATCGGTTCAGCCGTTGAGTAGTTACGAGAGGACATAGGAATATACTTACATACATACGCGTCAAACACATAACCCTCCTTCTTTGCAGTCGGGTAAAAAGAATTCCCGTCATCTTGCGAAGATAATTTTTCTAACGTCCAATCTAATTATCAGGACAGTTAATCTTACGTGCAACTTTGGAGACAGATGAGGTCTTCAACCCTAGCTATATTTCTCTCCATAACTACCTAAAACCTATTTGGGCCCAAGATACGGACCATTTATCTTCTTAATACAGTCGTCCAGGCTCATAAATCAAGGGCGCCTTTGACTGGTCATTCAGAAGGTTTCTATGAACTATTCCTGTCCAGATCTCTGAGGTTACGAAATCAACTGACAGGATTACGATATGTTGGCTTTTGCCGTTAGTCGGGATAGGAAGATAACAATAGTTTAGGGTTTAATAAGGTATTCGACAACTTCTGAAATTGCCATATCCTATATAACATAAAATAAAGCATGAAATTATTATTAAGTACATTGAATTAAAGTACGCGTGTTGATTTGAATGAGTTCTTTTTTGCTGAAATTTTTAGGCCATATAGACAGTTTGACGTTTCAAACTTTCGTGATTTTCATGCATAGTCATTATACCACCAACGGGACTTATCACGCTAACACACACGAGTAATATTTACCTCGACGTTTCAGCAACATTACAGTTACATTATACGAGTAGACTGAAGTGTGGGGTGTCAAGTCTGCCTAACAGCGCGAAATAATAATAGTAATGTTGCCGAAACGTCGAGGTAAATATTACTCGTGTGTGTTAGCGTGATAAGTCCCGTTGGTGGTATTTTGACTATAAACAGTTTGAGTATCTACTTACAAGTATATGTAATAATATTTTGGGCCTAATTTTTTTAGGAAACGAAGTGTTAATTTCATACCTCTTATTCATAAACGATTATGTATTGACTTGTCGTATGTTTTGTCTGATTTTGGCAAAACAGTACACGTAAAAGTGACAGATATAGACAAGTGAATGTTTATGTTAGAAGCTCACAAAGCACTATTTTTGTTCCTCAAATTTGCTGCGAAATTGTTGGTGGCAACTCTGTCTATATACTCGTTCACAATTTATGTTTTGAACGGCCTTTATCTATTCATATAATCTTAAGGCAGGAAATAAACAATATGCAATAGATCGTGGCGATTTAGATAGATAAGCTCGATTAGTCACGATAACGATTGACAACGTTCATTGAGCCCTTTTGTTTTGCTAATCACTTTACTACGTGTTACTTTTACGCTAGTTTTACGCTGACAGTAATCGCTGGGTGCGAAGTACTACGTGGGGGTAATGAAATCTATCGCAGCGCTCATAGTGGCCAAAAGTATGAATTATGTCATTAAATAGATCTTTACGTGTACTTCATTTCATTCTATGGGCACCAAGTTTAATTTCATTGCAAAGCTGAGATATGCAAGTTTTATTTAGAGTAAATTAAATATCTATGAGAAACTGTGTTTTACCTGGAAAGTTCTCCTTATAATGGCTTTAAAAATCCTGGAGGATAATTAAGACCGATTTACTCGTGTATAAGTTGTGTAAAATTAAAGATATGTTTTTAGACTTAACATTGTTTTCCAAGATTTTATACAAGCAAGATTTTATATAAGGTGTTCAACAGATATTCTCCTAGAAAAACACAGTTTCTCATAGATATTTACTCTGACTACAATATGTATGTCTCAGTTATTCAATGGAATTCAACTTTGTGCCCATAGAATGAAATAAAGTAGATAAGCAGACCTTTTTAATGACCTAAGTCTCACTCAGCTCTGTTGGTTTTTGGTCCATTTTGACGCATGGTCCTATAAAAAGTGTTTTTTGATGGTGCAAGCTTGGGCTTGGGCTCGTACTTACAGTTCTCTGCATGAAAGGCTATAGGCCAAAATCACTAGGCGTAAGGCTAAAGGTCTCAATCCATTACACCGTATCATACCATGATTGTAATAGAAACGTATGAGGCACGGAATTAATGCGACATGGATTACAACATTTCAACAGCGTGTTAGCGTGTGTGTTTGTAACAGTGTGTTCTGCGCGGCTTCGTTGGCTCGGCCACGTGGAGAGAATGGGAGAGGATCGTTCGGCCAAGAGAGCATACCTAGGACAACCGACTGGAAGACAGCCAATTGGAAGGCCTAGGTTTCGCTGGCTGGATGAAGTCCGAAAAGACCTGTGCGACATGCAGGTGGCAGACTGGCGCCTTGTTGTACAGGATAGGAACAATTGGCGGAGTCTTGTGTCGGAGGCCAAGATCCACTTTGGGTCGCTGAGCCGGCGAAATAGTAGTAGTAACAGCGTGTTATACCTATATAAGCGTATCGGCACCGTTTTGTTTGACGCTCCGTGCATGGCACGCGACGGCGACACGGGTAAGAAACGTGCTAGTGGGCATAGTCTCATACTTTTCAATAGGAACAAAGAATATAGTTTTGCCTGACACGTTCCTATTACGGTCATGATATGATACGGTGTAATGAGTAGATACCTTTATAGTCTTTTTGCATCTTTCTTTAGGGACGTATGTAGGTACAGTCGAGTTCATAAACTTGTGAGCAAAAATTTGAAAGAAAGAAAGAAATCATTTATTGCCACAAAAAAAAATGAACAGTTGAAAAAAGAAAAAACATCTACACTAAACCTAAACAGAAGACAGTTTTTTGTGGCAAAAGGAGCGGACTCAGCATTTGCTGCGAGTGCAAGCGTAAGCCTGCATCGCGCAGCGCTGATTTTCAGTCCGCTCCCCTCCCCGCACTCCTTACCGCTTCAACAAATAACAAAAAAAAGGCGGGTAGACTTAATCAAAAATACCTGAACACGACTCTCTTGTTAACGGCGTAGAAGCGTGTTGTGGGATACTCGTTCCAGTACGTGTCCGATCTACCCGCTGTCAAATTATTGCCCGTACCCTGTCGAATATAATAGCATAAGCTGTTTATTTTATGAGGGTCTGTTGCCACGCGCACACCCGTATTCATGTCCATAATATAATCAGTCGCAGCAAAGGGCAATATAAGCAAACATATATACAAGTATAACCTCAATACTTAAGTAAAACGATACAGAAAAAATATGTTGAATATTTACTTATGTAAGTGCATGCATATTACACATACACACTCAAGAACAAAGATTTTGTGGGTCTGCCTCGACCAAGGATCGAACCCCGGACCCTGCAACTAGCTAGGTAGACTAGACACTAATATAAATAGTAGGTACTTAAGTGAATTTTAGCATTATTTATAAGGCATGCTGCATGAAAGCATCCAAATGAATTTGTATGCCACAAGGCGCCACATAGTGATACAAATAATAATGTTAGTAACAGCCTGTAATTTACCCATGTTGGACAAATAAATTATTTGAATTTGAACCTAATAAGGTATCACCCACCATGACCATGAAAAGAAAAGGTTCTTTATTAGTAGCTTTTGAGTCGAAATAAGTCGTTTAATCCAAAAAAAAAATGGGATTTGTTCTCAGATTACACTAATGTTGGTAATTAACTGTACTTATTAATATATCTTAAGAACAGCTGCATGCGCCTTGATCATGAGACGACCTCAAATCAAGATCTAAACTCAAGGTACGCGGAACAAAACTAGAATTTAAAAAAATCATAAAATTAGTAATGGTTGCGTTAGTATGGGGAGACCGAAGAGAGTGTGACAGAGAAGAGTAGTGACAACGTCGATTTTAGCGCGCATTTTTTAGTTCTAGTCTCGAACTATCAAACGCGTGTCGCTAGCAGTAAATAGGTTTCCAAAAATTGACGTTGTCACACTCTCCTCTGTCACAACCCTCCTCGGTCTCCTAATTTAGATGACAATGCATGTCATGAACAGAAACTTGTTTAGACGTAAAGATACTTTGTCTTTTATTATGTACATCGACAACCCTAGAGGCGTATTCAGTTACCCCAGAATCTTACATGCGCTCCCAAGTGTTCCCCGTGTATAAATATCGTACATAAAACTGTTTGCCAGGCGCCTCAATTCGCACACAATACGGGAGCGGCAAAGCCTTCGATCACGGCAAAGCCTCAAATTACCAATTCAATTTCCCGCCGACAGTGTGACGTTTGCTCAAGGGTGACAAGCACATGGAAAACGAGTAATGTTCGTTAAAGGGCATGTTGTACATAGGTATAGGTAGAAGAATATATATAAGAGTTCAGCCAATTAGGAGCGACATTTACCTACGTTCTGTCTCAGATTTGGTTTTCATATTTGCAGTGAAGAGTGAAATTTTGCATCTCTTGGATTAATCGCGTCAATACCCCTGTCACTGACGTCAAAAAAATACACGGCATTAACTCTATCTAGACTGCATGTTTCTTACATCAAAACGACGCATAAAATTAGTTCACAGCGCGGTTTTGTGAACAGTTCGCTATAGTTTGTTGACGTTCGTGACAGGGGTTGTGTCAAAGTAATATGGTTGATGCGCCGCGCGTTTTGTTCTAATTAAACAGCTAGTCTAGTGCCGTAAGGTACATAAATGACGATGTATTCTTTGTACTTTTTAACATTATGCTCTCGGGTCTTGAGCATTCATATATGATAAATAAAATGTGTATGTGTATTCAAGTTTAGTGGTTTAAGTTTGTATTTATCAACACGGAAAAAAAGGAATTCTTAGACCAAGAATATTCATAGTCTCAGGAATATTGTTTAAATTCAAGTAATTATTTTCTTTAAGTAAGGTAACAGTTTTTGTCTTCATCCAATACAATATGGCGTCCGGCTATATACGAAATATTATTGCCTTGACCAAGGGTATATTGTCTTAATGTAATAAGATTAGTTTAGGACTGGTCAATTGCTGTCAATTGTCCCATGATATTTATTATTAATTATTATTTTATTTGTCACTACATCCATACACCATAGTGCCCCGACTTGATGTTGTTGATGTTTCTTTAAAAAAATATGGCTCTGTCCATTGGAGGACAATTTTGCCAGTGTCTAGTAGTTTTTGTTTTGCCGTTGTACGGTAAAAAAATTCTAGAAAACGAAATATGAGAGGTGATGGTGGATGAACGATGACAGCACCAGGGCCCCGACTTATTCATTCGAGTTACTTGATCGCTTGCATATGTCAATAATGTTTATTCTGTCCATATTTAATAGAAGGCTAGAAAAATTGTGTACATTTCTATTTTCTGTTTATATTTCGACGGTTGGAAGCCTAATTGATCTTATCTAAGCGTATTTTTTTTAGAAATTGGTTATGTACGAGTACATGTTCGGAATCAGTGAGTTGTTTCTGTCGTTTGAGCTGTTTCAAAATGTTCACAATTTTTTTATATTTATTAGCAGAACGTTTTGTCGTTTTGTCTATAAAAATGTTTTCCTGTTGCGTAAGCCGGTATTTGAACTCGCATCTCATAGTCGAGCGTGCCACATCTAATTACACTATTCACCACTACTAATTCATCATTCCTTTAATACGTTGCTAATTATTTGCGGTTTGGTCAACAAATATAGAACATTACACAATTATGTAGTCTTCCTAATTAGTTTTCTCGATTCTGTGTAATTAGGCTCCAGCGTTAATTTTTAATAATTAACTTGCCATAAACAGAGCTATAATTACGTCGTAAGTAAATAGAGACGTAGTACTCCTAACAGCACCTTTATTAAGCTAAAAAAATGTAAGTGGCAAAGTTTTACGGGAATTTATTTAGTGTTCCTTAAGGTCTCTACCCACTATATCGTATTATGTCATGACCGTTATAGGAACGTGGCAGGAACGGAATGTCAAGGGCATACATGACACGCGACGGCGACGGTTGGTTACGACACGTGCTAGTGGCCATAGTCTAATACTTTTCGATACAAAGAATATATTTTTGCGTTCCTATTACGGTCATGGTATGATACGGTTTAATGGGTATAGACATTTACGCGAAGATTGACAAACGGAACTCTATTAATGCTGCTACACTGTTCATATGAAATGACATTTGAAATTGAATATATTTTTTACGGTGAAGGAAAACATCGAAAGGAAACCTGCACACACCTACGAAGAAATTTACTGGTGTGTGTGAATATAATCCGCATTGGGCAAGAGTGGGAACTATGGCTCAAATCCTTCCAGTTTGTAAGGTGCCCAGTACCTATGATTAACTAATGCAAAATGTTTCCTCAAAATTTTAACAAAGTTTTCATGAATAGGGAATATTACTGCAATTTTCTGCCGTCAGAATGCAGCTCCAGCATAAAACCGTAGACAGTTTTTGAGTATCTTAAATGCCATATAATATCTATTATTTCAATATTTTTTTTGGATATATAGCTCTATCGTTACTATCGATGTAAATATGTCGTTATTTTGTTACTAATGAATATACCGCGCATCATTTCTATAGGTCATGATCTGTCATGGAGACAAATTATAAAAAGAACTGACGTTGTCATGGAGGTTTGCGCTAGTGTCGCCCCCTGCGCAGAACTTTGCTTGATATGCCCTATAGGTACTGTTGAGTCGAGGCCTACGTAATGACATTGCATCGAACGTCCGATTGCCTGACCTGTACAACATAGGAGTAATACCCTAGATCTAGGTTTCAAAGTAGGGCATCTCATATACCAGTGACCTGACTCCCTTACTATTATATAAGTTTGTGCTGTAGAATTAAATAATTTATTGAATCAGGCGTCACTTTGCGGAGGTCCATGTCAATGAACTGAAACAATAACTTTGCTCATCCACGACCTTATAATAGCTACGTTTATGCAAGAAATGTGTGTACAGCTACACACTGTAAGAACACACAAACCCATCTATCACCACCAACACACTACACTGACGCGTTTCGAACTCAACCAGAGCTCATCTTCAGAGCAACAGAACTGTTCACCATGCTACCGGATGTTAGTTAGATGTTGATTTAATAAATTACATAAATTTACACAAAATATGAGTGTAAATATTTTTTGAGGCACGTCACGCTGTGCTTAAAAGTGGCGCACGTCGTGACGTCACAATAGAACTTTAGCTGGCTATATCTTCATCATTTTTTTGTTTAATAGACGAAAGTAAAAATAGAAGTGTCAAATATTTTTGGATAATCATACTCACAGACTATCTAATTACAATTAGATTTGTTTATACAGACAGTCAGGTATAGCATAAATATAACGTTACCAAGACGTCAAAAATATCTATACATATATATGCCACTACCATAAGGTCGATGATATCTTTGACGCTATAGCTGTACAGATATTTATGCCCTCGACTGTACACTGGCGTGTTATTTATATCATGTTAGCTTGCACTCTCAATCTCTATATTGACCGTTCCCTACATCAAACATCTGTTCTATTTTGATCGTGTGTGCGTCACCATTCCTTACGTAGCTAGCACTTACATGGACACCGTTCGTTATTCACGTTTCATTTTATATATATGTTCGCTCTGTAGACATTATTAATAATTGTGTAACAAGATTGCTTGTTTATAACATAATCTTCTTCAATATGTAATTTTCTATAGGTAGGACGGCTGCGACGTCATAATATTTACTTGCTTAGAAATATGTAGTTAGTTATGTTTTAGTGGATTACATATTAGGTCTTACATAACATGTTTAATATTATGGTAATTTTTTTAAATATTGATTATTTAATTAGAGTTGATAAAAATACACAAATGTACTTTTCATACTAGAACCAGAAAAGTGTAATGTTTAAGCATGTAGTAATATATGTATATGATTTTGAGAGTTATATATTTTCAAATAGTAGTCTCATTTTGTGGTGTGCGATGAATCCTGATCTTGTGGCAATATCGGAATAAAAAGTAGCCGTTGTGTTATTCCCAAAATCCAGTTATCTACATACCTATCAGTAGCGTGGCACCGTCACAACTCGATTCCCTCCGGGTTGCCTAATTTTTTTATGTGAAGTCAGTGATAATAAGTATGGCTCAGCTGGAATATACTAACTGCGAAGTGTTACATGCGAAACCTAACTCACGCTTCTCTCACACTCCGAGTCCAATGACAATCAGCGATTTGGTTCCGTATTGCATTGCTGAGCGGCCAGCCCTTTCAGCTATATATTTTAGTAGAATGTTATAGTGTTTATTTATGTTAGTAAATTATAATGCCCAATTATGGTGCTCCCACACTGGCTGTTATAAATGTTATTATAACGTTATAAAACACGATAAAATTGTCTAACACTTTATAACTTTTGCTAACACTTGCTAGGTGTTTTAAACGCTCCTACATTATAGTACACCATATATTAGAATTTTGAAATAATAGGTACCTATGCAAAATAACAAAGTTGGTGAATCACGTCTAGAGGGCGTAAGTAAAAAAGTCTGTTAAAAAAGTTAGGTCCCAGGCGGATATAACACATATAACAGCCAATGTGGGAGCACCATAAACATTTTCTTTCCATTACAACTAACCTACCCGTATCTCTTCCCCAGGCATCAGGATGTTAGACCAGCCGTACATGACCGATCTTATCGAAGCCAATTCTATGGGGCACGAGCCCCATAAGATCCACATCTACAGCGCTTCGTGGGGACCCACGGACGACGGAAGGACCGTGGACGGACCAAGGAACGCAACCATGAGAGCCATCGTCAGGGGAGTCAATGAAGTAAGTTCCATTCGTTTCATATTTAAAAGTTAGGTATTTCTCAGTTCTATTAATATTATGACGTCCTGCAGGCCATCCTTTAAAAATCTGCAACTTTTGACAGTTCCATGCATATGCGAAAATACGAGGTACCGAGATAGATTAGTCGCCCCTCGCAAAAAATCAGCTCTGTATGGCCGAAACACCTTTTGTATGTCAATTAAAATATATAAAAATAATAAACTTAGTGATGACATGAAAGAAAGAAAGAAAGAAAGAAAGAAAACATTTACATGAAACATTTGCCTTCGAAAATGTTTAAGCGAAAACTTAAAGCTTGGCTTGTGTTAAAGGGTTTCTACTCAGTTTCCGAATACTTTTCTTCTTTTGATCAATAATAAATCAGGTGACATTTTGATTTTAATATAAAAAAAATGTAATTTATGACATTTTGTATGCCAGACGATGGTGAAATAAGTGGCCCAATATTGTATTTTAACACCTCTTGTACAGTCACCTGCATTAATATCTGCCACAGCGGAGCGTGCAAAAATATCTAACACGTCCTACCGGTCCTGGAAATAGAGTCGTATCAGATATTTATGCACGCTTTGTTTGTCACATATTGGTGCTGGTGACTGTACCATATTTCCAGCGAAATATAGTTATTTGTATTTGTACATTACGATCTCGGTGGAAACCAATTCCGTGGGTCATGAACCCTATGAAATCCACATTTGCAGTGCGTTATGGGGTCCCATAGAACACGGGGGAATAATCAGTGGGTCGAGGAACGCCACCATGAGAACCATTGTCAGAGAAGTTAATGAGGTCAGTTCTATTCATTTAATAAGTTGTAAGCACATATGTAGGTACAAGGAGGAAAGAAAATTGTAACACACATAAGTTTTCAATGGTAAGCGAAAAAAGTTCTGCCAACCTCAAAGCAATAGGTATATAAATTTTTGTTTCCAGCAACATAATTAACTTTAAGATGAAAACGTTAAGTAAGATCGCGTGAAGTTGCGACCTAACTTTGCCAATATAATTAACGCGTATCAAGATTGAAAATTAGTTTCGGCGCTGCTTTCATTATTAAAAGGAAACTAGGCGACAACACATTGTGTATCGCCGATAATTTAGCAACTTAGATACATACTGAATTTTTCTATCTATCTATCTTAAAAGTATTAGATACTTGGACCGCTTGCACAGTTCATGGTTTGAAAAATTAAAAACGAGTTCCTTTAACCCTGAGTTAGCAGTTAACTCGGGGTTATGTAGTTTTACACTGGTCTGCACAAGTCTGCCAAACGAGCAAATTTTGTAAATTTATTTAATTCGTGACTTATGGAAACCGCTCAATGATTTCGAATTTCGATGACAATTTGTATTATATAAGGGTTTTAGGGCGCAAACAATCGGTCTAAATAGGTCTTAAATATCTCTGGGAAGATACGTTTTACTGGTTTCTCAAACAAAGCAAACCAATGCTCGCTAGCTCCAGTCCTGAAGTTAAATATGTTGTATTAGAATATTATATTCTTCCGTGACCATGGAAGTACTCTGTGATGGCGGGATAGAAGAAAAGAGAGAGAAACTTGCTTACGTCCGATCTTACGTACGTATGTTCTCAATCACCGACACCGTTATCCTATGCCCACACCGTTGAATCTGGGGGAGCTTTGTTCCTCCTGCCCTCCACTTCCGAGGCCGCTGTCCAGATTAAGGGCATTTAAGGCATCAGTTGCGACCTTTCCTCATAGGTTGATGCCATATAATTAATTCGAGCCAGTACTAGGTCACATGTAAGATCAGCTTACCGCGCCGTCACGTTGCGTTGCGTAAATTCTACGAGCAGTTGATTTATCACTTGTCAGAGATCATCCTGGCAACGTAGAGAATATTTTATGTGTATATAGAGATATAATAAAACTCATACTACTCATCGTCATCATATCAGCCGTAGGCGCCCGTAGGACGTCCACTGTTAGACATGCGTCCCTTATAGATCTCCAATTACTTCGGTTGGAAGCGGCCTGCATCCACCGTGAACCTGTGGCTTTAACCAGGTCATTCGTCCGTATAGGTGGCCTTCCTATAGGTGGCGTTTGCCTATCCGCGGTCTCCATTCGGAAACTTTTCGGCTCTGACGGCCATCTGTTCTCCGTGCTATAAGGCCTGCCTATTGCCAGTTCAACGAGCTAATTCACTGCCACCACCATTTACCACTATATGATGCAGATTTGGTCCTCTACCTGGCAGGTTACCTGGAAAGTTTTCTAGAAGATTTTAAATACTTACGCAATATGCAAATGTGGTGTTTAATGTACTTAATTATGTCAACATTATAAAAAAATACTAAAACATGTAATTAAACAAACAGGGGTTCCCCTAGGGCAGGTTTTTAAGTTTGTGGATCAAAAACGAAATGCCTTTGCACTGCGATGGACAAAATGAATGTAAAAAAATGGAACGACATTATCTTGAAGAAATTAATTAATTAATCAAATCGACCCATATTCGGTTAATTCCTAATCCTTAATTATGATTTCAGGGACTTTGTTGAATATCGTTAGAAGGATTTAAAGAATTCGCCGCTAAGATTTACTAGTCAAGGGACTTCATTACAGAGGCTCTATATAATCTTGAGTACATTTTACGATATTAAAGACGGCTTTGAATTTGAAGTTTGGAGTGGATATTATAACGCCCACAGGGTGTTCGCTAGTACAGGCAATTATGTAACCTAATAACAACGATCCACCTCAATAATTTTAATAAGCTATTTTAAAACAATTAAATGATATGTTCCCTTTTTAAATATAATCAGAAACCTATAATAATTACCTACAAGTAAATTAAGGTTACTCCGTAAATTACGCAGAATATTTTAGATATTTTGTTGGAATTGTTTGTTTAACCAAAATATTGCTTTTTAGAGTTCGTACTTGAAACTTATAATTAAAATTAAATTCAGCAAATTTGGATGCTGCTTTTCAAAGGAATTTTCTTAAGTAAAGTAATAAAATGAAAACGGTGCCTGATCAAAGAAATAAGAACAATGTCTATAACAGCTATTAGTTACACTAAACGTAATTAATTTTATTATATGATCAATAAATTATCTATCTGAAATGACCAATGATAGCTAAACTTTATCTATTAACCCACAGTAGGTGGTCATAAAAATAAACGAGCCATAAATATATTATTATTGTTAAAGGTCCATAAAAAATATTTTAACGCCTCTGAATGTTTGCAGAACAGACTGGAACACGCCATTATAAGACTAAGTTAAAACAAGAAAATAACTATTTAACAATGTGGCTTCAAAAGTATATGATCAGACTAGCCGTTACCCGCGACTCCGTCCGCATAGAATTCGTTCCTCGCTATCCTGCGCGAACTATGCAACTTTCCGTAATGAAAACTATCCTATGTCCTTCTCCGGGACTCAAACTTTCTATATACCAAATTTTATCTAAATCAGTTCAGTGGTTTAGACGTGATGAAGTAACAAACAAATAGACTTACAAACTTTCGCATTTATAATATTAGCGGGATTAAGACCTATCTGGACCTATGTGGGTTTTTTCAGTAAACTAGATTCCTTAAAAATATAAAATCCCTCAGTTAGATTAAAAAAATATCGGACATATTGTTTTTTCTTTTGTCAATTGAACAAAAAGTTATGGACAAATAGCCGGTTAAAGCTCCGTGTACACCTACCTACGCAAACCTACCTTCACTATAGTCAACGGCCGTTATGAAGTAAATCCTGAAACATTGCAAAACTATGAAGTTTCTGAATATGAATTATAGACAAAAATGTAATGCTTACTTGTAGCGTGAGATAGAGTAGTAAGTATAGCAATTTTTTCCAATGTTTGACGTCAACAATAATCAAGAACTTCAAACTTAGTTGTGCAATATGACAGGATTAGGGTTGTAACGGAACTTCGCGTCCGCCTCCGTTACTGCGGAAGTTCCGCACGAAATCGTATCTTCGCCTCCGCCTCCGCCTCCGCAATTTTTTTTGCTTAGTTATAACGGAGGTTTATTTCTCGGCGCGCACGACAGGAATCAACCTGTCTCGTTGCTTGTGTTTGATTCAACCGCGATTTTTAAGTGATTTTGTACAAAGTAATTGTTTATTTAAGTCACATGCAGGATGACGCTGAAAACAAGTGGGATTTGGCAGTTTTTTTAGAAATTTTAGAGATTTTTGAGTTGAATAAAGAATAAACTACTATTTTTTCCACATCCACTTTCACCTCCGCATCCGCCTCCGTTGACCTCCGCATCCGCGGAGGCGATACCTACTCGTCGCCTCCGCATCCGCCTCCGCCTCCGCTAAGAAGGCCTCCGTTACAACCCTAGACAGGATTGAGTTCTTAGCAGACGGGCACTATCACACTTTTTACTAAGGAGTGACGTTACAGAGGGCCTACTCCGAAATTCGAACTTCGTATCGTACCATCCCTCTCACTCTCGTATTAAATAAGTGTCAGAGGGACCAGCAGGCCCCCATTCCTGACCTTTGACGCACTTCATCTTTGTCATGTTTCGAGCACTCATAACGTTTAATTTAATATATTATAATTAATGCTGTTCTTCGCTTTAGTCCTTTCATTTTTAACATCCGACGCAAAAAGAGGGGCGTTATAAATTTGACGTCAATGGTCTATTCGTCTGTCCGTCTTTGGCAACGTAGCTCTCAAACAGATGAACTGATTACGATGCAGTTTTATTACGTGAAAGCGATGTTTCTTGCGATGGTCCTTAGCTATGTTTCATAGAAACCAGCTAAGCTGTATGTGAGATATTGAACTTTGAAATAACAATAACTGGGATTTTTCTACTTTTATAACTTGGTTTGGTTATATTTAAAATACGCAAGAAACAGCAGGCCCTTTACTACGAAGTGCAAAATTCGAACTTGGTATGTTGCCGTCCCGCTTACGCTTATATTATTAAAAACGAGAGCGCAAGAGACGGTACTATATGAACTTCAATTGTCGAATTTCGTGGTAGTCCCCCAGTACGACCTTGTACTAGTATACCTTGTACAATCGAGTTCATAAGCTTGTGAGCAAAAATTTGATCAAAAATATCTGAACACGCTTCTACGCCGTTAACAATAGAGTCGTGTTCAGATATTTTTGATCAAATTTTTGCTGACAAGTTTTTGAACTCGAGTGTACGTTATCCGGTTATTGATCCCTTCCATATTTCTGTGTCTGACGGCTTTCTTATCTGGTTACAAAAGGGTAACAAAGGTAACTGTTCCCTTCATGTAAGGAAGAAGGGTCGATGGGTTGCCGCAAGGGATCAGCCATTCAATATTTTTATAAACAACTCATGGGAACGTAATATACTTGAGAGGTTTATTTTAGTTCTCTGGATTGCGTTAATGTAATAAATAGACATTGCCAACACTTACTACTTTTTATGCTAAATGCAAAAATCAGAAAGTAAAATAACTTTAAGTAAATTTAACTTTTCGATATTTATATTTCATTACTTTCGTATCTTTTACATAAATGTGCTATATTTAAAATAAAAAATTGCAAATAAAAACAGAGAGTAAATACTGGAGTCGGGAATCGAATCCGAGTATGACGATTAGGTACTATGAATTTACTTACGCACATACCTAATTTGAATTACTTAATTTTTTCTCTACTCCACTGGCTCCCAACCTTTTCATACCTGTTGCGATCCTTTTTAAATATTGTAATTTTTTCGCGACTCCTTGATCCAAGAACTTGCAAGTTACCGGTATAGGATACAGGTTACCGAAGTGTGCCGTTTCGCGACGCCGACATACAGGGGCGTCGCGACGCATAGTTTGAGAACTCCTGAGAGTAAAGACTACGTATTATAGCCAAATCGTTCCGAACACGCCCTGTTGCGGAGAAAGCCATCGCTGTACATGATTAAGAAAATCTATTTGGTACCTACTGAGAAAGGGTTATACGGACTTGGCGTTGAATCGTCTGTCGATAGTGTAAGTATGATGATGTTATATCCTGGGTTCAGATCTCGGTAGAAGCTGACACGTTTGTACAGTCAACTACAAATATATCGATACGGTCAAAGTTACAAAAATAATTTACACTACTTTAATATTAAGTCGATAAAGTCGTGTAGATGTAACCTAAATATTTTGGTAACTTTGGCCGCATATCTTTGTACCTAGTGGGCTGTACCTGAGCCATGGACGTTATGTCCTTAATCTGTTAGATGCCTAGTACCCATAGTAAGTACCTACAAGCTATGCTTGGTATTTATTTACATAGAAACAGCCATTTTGAAAACCAGAGGCCGTATTGCCTAACGTTCCTGACGCTTGCAATCGCGATCAAATGACAGTTTTTGTGTGGGAAACCTGTCATTTGATTGCGATAGCGGGCGTCAGAAACGTTAGGCTATACGGCCTCTGTTCTTCGTCGCCGTTTTCTATTCTCTTAAAATAAACAAATGCTGTATGCTTCCGTTGCTTTAACAATGTTATGTTACCTCTTAAATATACGTTTATTTATCACAAAGTAAATAGTATAAGAGAGATGACATGTAAAGCTGGCTCGGATAGCTTACTGGTTATCACTCAAGCAGATGATTGAGTGTTCGAGTTCAGTCTTGCATCTTTAAGTTTTTCGCAATTTACGTGCGAACTTTGAGATTTACCATAAGTCCATTAGCATTTAGGTGAAACTCCGCACCCCTGAGATTAATTAGTGTGTGAAGCTCTCAATCCTATGCCCATTTAGTGGGAGGTATGTAGGCCAAAGATAGTTATACAAATAATATTTCGTGACAGTATATACCCATAAATATTTCAGTAAATGCCTACTCATCTTAATGAAGAACGACAAATTATTTCTGACGAAACGACCCGTGACGGGTATCTTAGCGTATAATGTGTTTCTCGTGGAACAATGTAATGTTATTAGTACCTATTTATGTTTTCTGAGTAATTATCTTGACATTAAGGCTAGCTACAGACCTATCGACGATTCTGTTCTGTTCTACAAGACCAGAACGGAATTCGGGTTCATCGACATACACATGCTGGTTGCTGAAATGCTGTGAGTAGCTTGCTGACCGGGCATACTTGTCGATCTGGGATTTGCTAGAATACGTTCACAAGAATACGTTTCTATAATTCCTATTTCAGTTTTTGTTTTATTCTAGGCACCTGAATCTATTCCGATTCTTTTTTGTTATAAAAGAACAGCATAGAAACTAGGTTCAGTATCACACCTAAGCCTTATCACAGCCAACCCACCATAGCATAATTATTATTTTGTTACAGGGTCGCAACGGCTTGGGCAATATCTACGTGTGGGCGAGCGGCGACGGCGGAGAGGACGACGACTGCAACTGTGACGGTTACGCTGCCTCCATGTGGACTGTCTCCATCAACAGGTCAATCATCATCATCATATCAGCTGTAGGACGTCCACTGTTGGACATAGGTCTCCCCCATAGACTTCCAGTTGCTTCAGTTGGAAGCGGCCTGCATCCAGCGTGAACCCACTGCTTTATCCAAGTTATCCGTCCATTTTGTTGGTGGTGTTGCTCTTCCCGATCCGTAAAAGGTCAATATTCAATTTCAAATCTTCATATCGCGATTAGTTAGACGACGTCCACTGTTGAACTAGGAGCAAGGAGGGGGAGCCCTTACAACGGAACAAAGAAAGACATCTTATGACCGGCCTCCATTACTGGTCCGCAAGTGGTGGTGTCGGATGTGGTAGATCTGCCAACGCTGTGTTTTCTCCTCCAACGATTAGACGTTTTCGAGCAATTGCGGAAATTTGTAATGAGAACCTAAAGAAACATTGTAGGTTCTAATAAAACATACCTGTAGCCACCAGTGTGGTATAAACACTGTCGATTAGTAAAAAATGCTGCTGATGATATCGTTGAAAACGTACATTTTGAACGGGCCAAAAAGTAACCACTCCCAGAATACTTCGTCTACTACTGCTATTTTATTGCGTGAGTTGTGTAGCAACACCATGCTGAGTGAGATCCTTTTTTTGGTAACCTCTTGTTCACCACCATTTGAGTCAGTGGTACGTCACCATCATCATCACAGCCGCCATTAATTCTTCCAGCTTCGAACATGTCTCCTCTCCATTTCCTGACTGACTCCACGTCTGACAATCCATTGCCAACTGCATCCATGTCGTCCTTTCATCTCATAGATGGTTTTCTTCTACCTCGAGTGTTGGTTGGTTGGTGCGAGCTCTATTGTGCCTTAGACAAGAGTGCTCTAAAATTAATTAATTACTAATGATATTTCAATGGTACGTGTGAAGTTCCCAATCCACACTGGGCCCGCGTGGGAACTATAGCCCAAGCCCTCCTGTTCAGAGAGGAGGCCTGTGCCCAGCAGTGGGACGTATATAGGCTGGGATGATGATATGTTTAGTTTCTTTGTCTTTAATAAAGTTTTATTATTATTTCAGCGCAATTAACGACGGTCAGAACGCCCACTACGATGAGTCGTGCTCTTCGACGCTGGCCAGCACTTTCAGCAACGGCGCCCGCGACCCGAGCACCGGCGTGGCCACGACTGACCTCTACGGCAAATGCACGGCGACCCACTCCGGCACGTCCGCGGCTGCGCCTGAAGCTGCTGGCGTGTTTGCGCTAGCACTTCATGCCAAGTAAGTATAGGAGTAACAAACATTAACGATTGGACGATTATGCGTTCTAGGGATTCCAGGGATTCTACGGACAACACAGAAGGACCATAGAGATCGAAACCGAAATACTGGTGAACTATTGTTCTTGGTTGTTATTGGTGGTCTATTTTCTTGTGGTTTTAGTAGGTAGCTACCAAATTTGCTCTACTTCACAGTCAGCACACGATAATCAGAACTCATCAATTGGGCTCATATATATTAAGCTAGGTAACGTATAGGCGAAGCCGTGTTGGCTGCCAGTATCACTGGTGGGAATAGAGCGCCGGCCTATTTTTCAAGCCCACATGCCCCGCAACCTCCACGTGTGCACACCGTAAGAATAATCCAGGAATTAAATGAATCCAGTTGGCCTCATCTAAACAACACGGGCCAGGTACAGCGCTGGCTTGTCTGGGAACTGGAGCCAGCCTTACTGACTTCGTCTAAGTAAACCTTGCCACTTGAGATGCTAATTGTCTGCACTATGTATGCAAGTATCACGTTTTAATGCAACTTTTTGATATTCCAGTCCCAGTCTGACCTGGCGGGACATCCAACATTTGACAGTTTTGACTTCGAAGAGAAACTCACTTTATGATGCAAAGGTATGTTTATTACGTAAATGCCTGTCGATCGAAGTCTTTCAAACATGTCGTGGAGAAATTTAAAATTTTCAAAGGAAAAGTAATTTTTGCGACAAAATTTCGTCTCCGCAGCACGGAACTCCTCAACGGTTAATGGTCTACTTTAAATGTGGTATGGAAATCATAGTTTAGATGACAATGCAAATGCAAGTACAGTCAGCAAAATAAAGCTTGTATTTAAAATGATATTTATACAAAAAAATACTCCAGGGCCGTTTCCATTGGACGATGAACGGCGTGGGCCTGGAGTTCAACCACCTGTTCGGCTTCGGCGTACTCGACGCTGGCGCCATGACGGCGCTCGCGGCCAACTGGCGCTCCGTGCCGCCGCGATACCACTGCGAAGCTGGCTCCGTTAATACACACACGTGAGTGATCGATTCATCAATCAACCAATCATTTATTTGATACTAGTGTTTACTCGCGGCTTTGCACACGTAAGCCGTTATAAAACCAGCAGTCAGGCGTCCGTCTGCTCGTTTGCCCCCTATACCATAAAAAAGCAGTTGAATCGAAATTCCGGGATTTGACTAAATAGTTACCAGCTAGATAACTTACAAGTTGCAGTAGCTAGTCCAAACAGGTGACACTGAACAAGCGAAGCGTTAGTTTACTTCTTTAGTGCCCACGGTATGAGAACGGGAGACAAGAGGACAACATTCAAACGCCGGCACCACACGTTTAGTTTCATATAAAAACTGTATTTTTGTAGTGAGATCCCGTCAGAGGGCAGCATCACGCTGCGCATAGAGACGACGGCATGCGGCGGCTCGGGCAGCGAGGTTCGCTACCTGGAGCACGTGCAAGCCGTCGTCAGCGCCAACGCCTCGCGCCGTGGCGACCTCGAGCTGTTCCTCACCAGCCCCATGGGCACCAAGTAAGGGATCATATCAGCATAAACACTGACTGGGAGATGCAAGAGCAAAACCTCGCTGAAGTCGTCTCGTTTCTCTTTACCGACCCCTTTTTAAACCAAGTAAAACTGAACATTTTTGAATCAACTTCCGTCAGCAGTGTTTTCAGACAACTGTGACATCGGGACTTTCACGAAAAGGGCTTATACTTTCTTCAAAGGTCGGTAACAGACCAATCACTTCTTTTGAGTTGTTGCTATGCTCGTTTGCCTTCTCGTAATAAAAAAATAAGTTTAAATTATGATTGGTTTTTGGAGTCTTTTTGTATTTTTTATTTAAATAAGCTAAAAAATCAGGCCCCGTGCGCTTCTAGTTCGTATCTTTCTATTTCTTAGGCTGGTTTAAGCAGACCAGGGTAGACTATCTGAGTCCGAGTACTAAGCCAGACTTATAAGTAGTGTCAAAATGCATGGAACTGTCACCAATCCAAGGTTAGCGATGAGTTTTTGTTAACTTAAAGTGGAACAAAACACCCCTCTTCAAAGTTAGGTTTGTTTGCAGATCTATGATCCTCAGTAGGCGAGCCAACGATGATGACTCACGAGACGGCTTCGCCAAGTGGCCGTTCATGACCACTCACACCTGGGGAGAGTACCCGCAGGGTACTTGGACCTTAGAGGTAAGCCTGACTTGTACATCAGTACTATCAGCTTACGAGAATTCCTGTGACACTTCTTTGCGGCTATGATCTATGTCACGGATTCCCAAATTGTTGGGTGTGTGGCGTACCTAGTATTCCTGTGAATGGGTACATTGGCACAGTTAGCATAATTGCGATTTATCTCAAATGGGCGCTAGCGGCTCACATATACCTACACCTACGGCTCCTTATAATTTCGCTCTAATAGGCAACGTTTAGATAAAATACTTCTACAAACGATATAGGGCAGAAGTACCGTTTGTGGCCACTGTGCCATTTATGGCCATTTATTGTAATAAAACATTACAAACTTTATTCGTATCGTTTCAGTATAAACTTTTGAAAAATCACTAAACATATTGTTTTAATACCTACTATTACTTTGTACATAATATATTACTTCAAATGTCAACTGGCTAAGAACGGTCTTAAGGTGGCCAAAAACGGTACTTCTACCCTAAATGACAAATCAACGATGAATAAAAAACAGCTAGCATTGTGAACCACGAATCAAAACCATTTCGATCATTCTCCAGATTTATGCACTCCGCAGTTTCATAGGTGTTTAATGCCGTTACTTAACTGTCGTCGCAGGCGCGGTTCAACTCGAACAGCGGCGCCCCCGCGTCGGGCTGGCTGCGCGGCTGGTCGCTCGTGCTCCACGGCTCGCGCGCCCCGCCGTACGCGCAGCTCCAGCCCCAAGACCCGCACTCCAAGCTCGCCGTCGTCAAGAAAGCACACGAAGACGCCGGCATCAAGTAAACTGACACAGGCTGTTCCTATCACCAGTGGGGTACAATGGGTGTGCAGTACAGATCGAGCGTTTCAAGAGCCTCAATTTTCGTGGTCACATTTTTTATGAATGGGTAGAATTTGATGACATTTTCGATTAATTTCTAGACATCCTGTACAGTCTAGCATAAATATATGTACGTTACCGAGACGTCAAAAATATCTTTACTCCTTTATGCCACAAACTATAAGGTTGATGTTTATGTACATATATTTGACGCTATGGCTGTATAGAAATGTATGCCCCCGACTTCTATTAGATAACCTAGAAACTGTAACAGAATCTTCTACCGTGTCAATGAAAATGTGCTCACGTAAATAAATAAAATAAATGCTCAAATAATGACCCAAATACGGTATTTGACTGTTTTTTGTTTATTTTATAAATTAAAGCTTGACATGCGTGTTATCAAACCGAAAAACATTTTTTTAAGCTACCTTAACGTATTAAAGAGTTATATACGTTTCAAATTCAAGATTAAACAGAGAAATACATGCTTGCATATGAAGTAGCACTATACCTGCTGCATAGAGAAAAGAGTGTTAGAAAGAGACAGATACATATATTTTCAAAAAAATCCAAAATATTTTTTTCTTTTCTCTTCGTTGAACACGTCTGTGTATCTATTTTTATAATAATATATAAATATGGCAGTTTCAGGAGTTGTCAAATACCGTATTGGGAAAGTACTCAGACTTGTACCCTATGGGGGAAATAGGAATAGCTCTCTTACACGGGCTATTTTTAGTGCCGGTGTCAGCGAGTGGAGCAATTTTTTTTGGTATCTTTTAATAACTTTACCATTAGACAATCAAAAAATTAAAGAGTCGAGACAGCTTTGATACGTACGTACCAATCGTTCTTGAGTGTCCGCGATCATTTAAAAACACAAAGTTCCAGAGCATGTCGACTAAAAGTCATCTGTAATTAAATACGTGAGAGGCAAAGATTTATTTTAATTTACAACTGAAGTGCTCATTATGGCTATTCTTTATGCCTTTTAAGTGTGGTGAGTTGCTCCACATCGCGCAAAAATTCTGCATCTGCCGGCAAGTCAACAGTTATAATCGCCTGTGTAAGAGCTGTATATGTACCGTCGTAGCGATATATCACGAAATTCAAGAAACAGTCTATCCTTTTTCTGCCTCACATGTACCCAGTTAAAGTGACTTGCCTAGATACCTTTGTATACTGATAAAATGCCTATAAATTTGACCAAGTAAGATCTATGGAAACTATAATTGTACAACTATAATAAATGTGAACATAGGTTTCTAAGATTCAGTCACTTTTTACATTGACGTCGAAAACGATAAGATACAAACACTGACTATGCTATTACGAGGATGAATTGGATTGAATTAATAATTAATTTGGGCTTAATTTTTTAATTATTTTTTCAATTAGGCGACGGTTTGAGTTAGTAATATTGAAATTTGAATTGAAGAATGTACCCATCAATATTTTAGGCAACGTTCAAAGACGGCTGGCGTAATATTGCTACGACGGTAAAGGATTTTCTTTTGTGTGTGACCAAAATCTATACTGACAAGCAAAAATTAAGGGCCATTTTGTATATTGCTCTCGATACACATTGATCCTTTATTTTATTATTGCTCTTCAGTGTAGATGAATGAAGAAAAAAACGTTATCAAATAATATAAAGAACTAGAAAAAATGCGTCAAATGATAACGTGGTCCTGAACTATTTTCGGCTGAAGCAAGTTTATTGAAAGTTTTTAAAAATGCAAGCGTCTAATGAATGTGATTGACTTTCAAATCAATTCACTAGTTGTTTGTAAGCGAGCCATAATAACGTCGATATGTTTATGTAGGCATACATATATTGCGACGAAAGATGCTAATCGAGAGGTTTGAAACATTTGCAATGAAGTTAATATATTAAAACAACAAGGACTATACCAGACACATTTCTAAATTAAATATCTTGGTAACTGATGAAGACATTTGAAAATTGTATACGATGGTTGCCAGTTGCTTAAAACCAACTTGGTTGCATTTTTCGTTGGTCTAAAACCTGTATTTTATTTCACATTTAGTATGCCATTCACTAAAAATGTATGGGAGGAGAATTATTGTTGGTTGGAATAATTCATTCCCTATAATAATTTTTGTTCTCTTGCTATCAAGTCCTCGCCGAAGTCTCCTGAATGAAAACACTGTCTCTATTGTATCTCCCTTTGTATTGATGTTTTGGATAATATTATATTTTCCAAGTATTTGTTTCATTGATAATGTCGTATCTATCCTATATTATGATTTTAGATAGCCGGTTTCTTTAAATACATGTTGTTTATATATTTTAAACTTTTTACAAAAAATATGAAATTTCATGATATAACAACATATCAGATGTCACGTTTGATGAAAATCAGACAAATTGTAGTTTACGGAACCAATATAAAATATAGCTGAACAATATCATTTTTTAATATGTTACTTTACCTTTTTTTTCACTTTCGAAACATGATGAATTTATCTTTGATTTACTACGCTTATTATTTTTAATTGTGGAAAATAAAAGAAGAAACGTTACCACTTAGCGTTTCTTTTTAATATTTTCCTATTATTCATCTAAGGATCTACGATTTTTAGAATTTATTCCTAATGTCATTTATTTATTTGGAGAATCAAATGGACTTAATTTGTCCCAGCCAAATGGAGTTCATTTGATGATTTCCGATTTTCGTAGTGCATACTATATGTCACCCAGTATGCGCCGGGAAGACCGAATAATGTATATTAGAGAATTATTGTTAATGACATAAGATATAATAAAGATATTTATAAACATAGTGTTAATAACACGATCAGAGAACTTCCTTTCGGGCCCAGTAAGCATGAATACCATAATTTATTATTATCTCTGATTCTTTAAATATATTTTCTTAAAATAATATTTTTATTATTAAATACAAATAAAAACAATATAAAGTGTTTTTCAATTCGTATTACCAATTGAAATAAACTGTGTACGCACCTAAGTAATAAACGAGACTAGGTTTGTTACCAAGTGGTTAAACGGGTAGTCGTTAGAGCATAAAATTATATAAAGAAATCTATTATGTACTAAGAAATATATAGAAAATATAATGTGATTTGGTGTTGTATATGAATTAAACGATGTTTTTGTAATTGCTACTCCTTTCCCTTTCGTAATGTTCGTATTAATTTCCCGAGATAAGAACTCAAATAAAAGCATACGCACGAAGTTACAATGTGTAGTTTAGATTGTAATCTTTTTAATAGCATTATGAACGGAGCCACAAAATCCCAAACCCGCTTCGCCTACAACCCTTATGACTTTTTTATTTTTTTATTCAACTGGATGGCAAACGAGCAAGTGGGTCTCCTGATGATAAGAGATCACCACCGTCCATAGACACCTGCAACACCAGGGGGATTGCAGACGCGTTGCCAACCTAGAGGCCTAAGATGGGATACAATACAATACAATACAAAGACTCTTTATTGTACACCAGACATAGTAAGCGATACAGAAAACAAATTATTAAAATTACAAGGTGAGCAATAGGCGGCCTTATCGCTTAAGAGCGATCTCTTCCAGGCAACCTTTCCCCACCTCAACCCACCTCACCTCTTGAGGGATACCTCAAGTGCCAGTAATTTCACCGGCTGTCTTACTCTCCACGCCGAAACACAACAGTGCAAGCACTGCTGCTTCACGGCAGGATTAGTGAGCAAGATGGTGGTAGCAATCCGGGCGGACCTTGCACAAGGTCCTACCACCTGCAAAACTACCCCACTACTGACTTTAATTATTTGCATAAAAATATTAATAATACATAAAGTAAACGTCCGTGCATTCTTCACTGTCCCATTAGTTGTTATGCCATTAGCAATAATAGAGGTGACTGCAGGATGTCACCTATTGGGCATTAGCATGCCGAACATTGGGACATTTTCCTTATCCTCTCAACATAAGACAGCAAAATCAACTCCGGTAATAATCAGTACCTACTTTTAGATATCTATATATGGATATAATGACGCCAATGCACATCAGCTTATTTAATATGAAGGAGTAAATTAAACCATGACAATGTATTACGTAAGTTTATATATTTTATAAACCGTAATTAGGTTAGACTATAACAAACAGAAAATATTGGTACCACAGCATACGTTACTCTTAAACCTTTAACTATTCTATTAACACTATATACAAACAAAATTCAATTTATCAAAATGTTGGTCAATTAAAGGCACTAATTTAGACATCTTACGTCGATTTAGATTCGTTGTAATCTCTTGTTTTATAAATAAACTAAAACAACTACGAGAACATGGCAAAATTATGTACAATATTTTTCACCTCGTAGGATTAAGTACATTACCTAATACATATGTACCTACATCTATACATATAACAAGAAAAGTCCTGACTTATTGACTGACTCACTGACTGGCTGACTCATCAAAGTCCAGCCTAAACTATGAGCCCTCGAAAGCTGTTTTTTTTGCGCAGAGTAGGTGTACCTTTATGACTAAGGAAAGGAAAAGGACAGATTTTTGAAAATTTGCACGGGATAAGGGAAATACAGGATTTATGCTTTGAATTCAGAATGACCTTAATCTTCGTGACTTTGATTGCGTGAGATAATTACTTATGAGAAAAAAACTAATTTCAGAACTTTAGAAGAAACCATGGAATAAGGAAAAAATGGTATTCATATGTTCGATTTAGAGTGACCCTATCTTCATAACTATGATTAGATACCTACTAGACTTTGCAAAATAAAAATTTGCCAAGCAAGTAGGTGATTATAATAATAAAAAACGGATTTAATAATTTTTGGAAATTCTGACGGGATTAGGAATAAAAGGGTCCGTTTTAACCAATCAGATGTCAGCCAGCCAAGTATGTTATGTACGGAATCATCGTTTCCTTTTCTTGTCATCAACTTCAATATCAAACTGTTAAAGATGGCGACTAAAATTGGTTCTGAACATAGACATAGACTTAATTATGAAGTCATTTTGCACTCTCTTTTAAGAAAATAATCACAATTCTTCAAATGTAAGACTTTCAAAATATAATTACTTAGGTACATTCTTTATACAGGGAGTCTCTGCCCATGGGGGTTTAAATCCACTCTCTCTGCTCGCATAACTGAGCTACTTTTGTTCTGCTACTTTTTAAAAATATGACCACTGTTATTTTCTTTTTTTTTCATACAAATTAAATGTATTTATCAATGTATGCGATAAGCCGTGGTGGCATAGTGGGTTGACCTATCGTCTCTCAAGCTGAGGGTCGTGGGTTCAAACCCCGGCTCGCACCTCTGAGTTTTTCGAAATTCATTTGCGGACTTACATTTGAAATTTACCACGAGCTTTGCGGTGAAGGAAAACATCGTGAGGAAACCTGCACAATCCTGCGAAGCAATTCAATGGTGTGTGTGAAGTTCCCAATCCGCACTGGGCCCGCGTGGGAACTATGGCCCTAGCCCTCTTGTTCTGAGAGGAGGCCTGTGCCCAGCAGTGGGACGTATATAGTCTGGGATGATGATGATGATGATCAATATATGCGATACAATACTAAATTGACGGCACATTGATAAATGTTTGTCTTGGAGATGCCAAATAAATGTCAAAAAATATTTCAAGGCCCCCGTATCAAGCAACAGCGATACGAGTAACCTGTTATGTCCGATAGACTGATTTAACACTTAAACTTTGAAGATGAATAAATGATAGCTTAGTTTTGTGAGTAGAACCGAACCTAGAATTTAAAGCCCCATGATCAGAGACATCCTGTATTATGTACAGTCAACGTCGGATACATGGGAGTAGTCGGGATGTTCAAATACCTACACCGCAACACACTGAGGCCCTTGGTAATAGATGCTTATTTCGATCCTATATTTGAACACCTCGCCTGCTTTTTTGATGCTGACTGTACAGCAAATGTTTTCAACAAAATGGGATGAGATTAAAGCTAGATAATAAATATTGTAATGTTACCTAATTAACTGAAAATGGTAAGTACAAGGTTTTACTTATCTACTAATATTTAACTTGTAATAACGAAAAAATTGCGAGTATATTAAATAACATAGTTTTTTGAAGTATTGAGGACGCAAAATTTAATAAATTTACAGGCAATAAATAATTGAAGTTAAATTTGGAAGGAATTAAGTAATGTTATCTTCTCACAAAAAAGATTGCCATAGTCAAGCATGGTAAAATATGCCAGTTATTAAGATAAACTGTTGCCCTGTTTTGATTTCTATTCTTTATTGTTGGTTTTAAAACTGGACACGATAGTACAGTCAACTACAAATATATCGATACGGTCAAAGTTACAAAATTATGTATAGGTACAAGATCTGAATATTAAGTCAATAATGCCGTGTATATTTTTGTAGTTATCTTTACCTCGCAGACCAAATTTTAAGCGTAAAGTAGGTTTATAGCTCTAGTTGTGAGCGTGTAATTGAAATTCTACTAGATCGGGCAACATTATTTCTCCCATTCTGACAATGCTGGCTTTAAGGTTTGAAACTCCAATGTTCTGCAAAACTAATGCATAGCTGTATAAAAGTGGATTCTGCAATTGTAACTAACATAATAAAACAAGAGGTTAATTAGGTACACAGTAAAGGTATCCATATTCCTTACTCTAAAAAAGTTTTGGCTAACACTTTGCACTTAATCATTGTCACTTTAGCTAACTGCTGAGCACTTTACCATAACGTTAACACTATTCCCGTTTATATCCATCCGATTATTCACCAGTGTTTTAAAACACTAACACTGCTATAAAGGCACGTAAAACAAATGACAGTGGTATTTTGGTCCTTTTACCCCTGTCAGTGTGGGTTTAGACGCCCATTTCGTTGTAAGGTCGGCCATTTTGGATGTCGACGTTGCGTTCAGATATCCCGTTGAGGCCGTTTGTGTGCCCACGGGAGCTTAATTGTCAGAGATCTGTAGTAAATAAAGAACAGTGTTACAAATTGTTTGTAGGGTAAAGCGCAGCATAATGTTGGGGCAAGCCGCAAACTTGTTTTTCGGTGGTTTCGCTATAGAAAACTAAACACATAAAAACATACACACACACACTGTGACGAGACGAAAGCCAGCGGAAAGTAGGTACTTCGTAAAGGAGCTGGTAATGCCCATATGAGGTAATTTAAATTTACCTTAATCAATACGATAGCATTTAACGGTAATTCTGCGACACAATTAGCATAGATAATAAAATTATTATTCGAAAAGTTGGCAGTAGGTAGGTAATTGAAATACGTACCCATAGTTTCTTGTTGTAACTCTAGTTTGTAAGCAGGGTTGTCGTAAGGCGGAAGAGAAGACTCACGAGGAGCTGTTGGCACCGCTGTGAATTAAATATAACATTATTGACTACTAGCTGTTGCCCGCTACTCCGTCAAACCTATATGTCTGCAGGTGCAGGGTCTTCAACTTTTGCACACCAAATTTCATCTAAATCGGTTCACTGGTTTAACCCATTCAGTGCCGTTGACGCCCATTGACGTCTTGGTGGACCCTCATGTGATGCCGCTGACGCCGATGGGCGTCTGTTCTGCAGAAGCGTCGGCATCGCGGCAAAGTACGTAATCTGGCGCTCGGCAATTAATGAGTTAAGCGTGAAGAGGTTCTTAACAGACACAAATGGAATGACACAGACAAAATTACTTTCTCATTTATAATATTAATTGGCAAGGTCAAATAAACGATATAAAAACTGCTGAAAACGCGCGTGGCGGGAGGCTCCAATAGAATTAATCTCTTCCAGGCAGGTGTTATACCTGGGTACCGAAGTCCGAAGGATTGAGCGTCAGAAGTTGCAATATTATGCGTCCGAGTTGAGAAACTTCGATAGCGCCATGTACAAGTCAACGCACGTAAAAAGAGCTCTGGGTTGCTAGTGGAGGGGATACGTTTGCGCATCTGTCAACTAACAAGCCAAAGGCGTGACGGCCGCGCGCGCGTTCCTACGCCCCCTCCCGCAACCCCCACTGCTCCGCCGCCAATTTGGTCCGTATTTCGCTCACTGCGCAAGTATATCGCCAGGAGCTGCGTGCGTTGATTTGTAGGACTCGGTCGGAGTTTCTATATTTACCCACTAGATGGCGCTATCGCTACATGCGTACGCGAATGGAACTCCTAAATTAGAGAACACTTACGCGTGATGGGCACGGAGCGCGGCCGGTGGCGGCGAACCACGACCAGAAGCAGCAGCAGCGACGTCAGCGCGCCAAGTGCCGCCACCACTCCCACCACCACCAGCGCGCCGTAGTAGTCGCCGCGGGGCGCTGTTCCGCGTCCACCCACAGACGATGCTTCTATTGCATCTGTAAGTGACATTAAGTTGAGCTGTGGATACCTGATTGTGACATGCAGGTGACAAGTTGTAGTCATTTGAGATGTTCTAAAAGGTCTCTTTTGTTCAACCATGAACATCTTCTGACTGATGATCTGTTTCACTGCTCTCTAATAAGTTTCTCATATTTTTGGTGACATTGAGCTTTGTCTTTTTATACAAAATACAGACGGCACTGCACTACTTACAGATAGGTGTATCTGTCTCATTATATATGGGGTAAGTACATCAAAGTGTTGAAACAGGTCCTGCAGCTATGAATCCAGGATTCCAACGATCGTTTACTAACGACGCTTCCATCGCATTTGCCAGTTGCATGGCTATACCTGACTAAAGCTCGCAAGCCAGCTTTTGGAATTGGATAAGAACTCTCTACCTTAAAATACCATGAATTTTTTATTGCTTTAATAAACTGTTGACACTTTCAAAAAGTAATCCTTACAATTTACCATTCTTTAGAATACGCTGAGGGTTATTATATAGCAAGTAATGATATTGATACAGTGCCGGCCCTGGGGTAGAGCTGGGGAGAGGAGCGGTCGCTCTAGGTGCCAGATGGCATGGGAGCCATTTTCCAGTTTCCAGTGCAAAATAAAATCATGATGGCCACTTTTGAGAGGCGCGTAAGCGGTAAGACAATCTCGCTCTACCTTGATCTAGGGCTAGAGCGGGTACTGCATTGACACACATTACAATAACTATAGGATCAATTCTTAAAAATATTACAGCGGTTACTTACTATCAATTTGTTCTGGAGAGTCGAGCGACTTCGTGTTAATCTCCAGCACATTACTAGTCTTCACTTTTCCATTCGTGAGGAACAACTCGAGCCATACGCGACATCTGTAAAAGATAACACGAGATATTGGATAAAATTATGCCTCTTCTGTACTATAATCAAGTCTCGATGAAGTACAAGTCTTGGTGTTGTGCTTTCAGTAGCAGAGTTTTCATTCTCCTCCTTCACAAGGACGCTCGCAATAGCTTAGGTTACTTACCTGGTATCAGGCTCAAGACCAGTAAGCGTGATTGAAGGCGGCAGATCCCTTGCAGCGAGCCGGAACGCGTCATGCTCCCTCCTCGCGCCCCCACAGGCGTGGGAGGCTCGGTACACTCGCACCCAGCGCTCGGCTGGTGAGGGGATGCCTCGCCACGTCAGTTCTGCTGCCTCTGAGCCCACCGTGCGAGCTTCTATGCTCACGGACCAGTTGTAAGGATCTGGGGATATAATTATAGTATAGTAAGTAAAGTACGTTGAACACGACGGGAGAATGGTTAGAGTGAGGTATCAAGTATTGCGCTTAGATTTGCTGTACAGTATAAAAATTTATAGCGTAGCGTAGCGAGGAGTATTGTGGTACTGACCGACATAGGGCGCGGTGGTAAACTCCAGTACAGCAGGGTCGACGAGCTCGGTGGCAGCGCGCGGTGGCGGCACCAGCACCAGGGAAGCCTCGTAGTGGCTGCCAGCGCGCAATTCACGCAACGTTGCTGCGGCCCTGCTGTGGTGGAGCAGCTCGGTCATGCTGTAGATTGGCGTGCCGACGGGGCGGTAGCTGCGGAGGAAAGTGTTTAAAAGAATTTGAAGCGAAGTGCGTATTTCACTAGAATTATAAATACCTACCTACGTACCTAGCGTAACAGTTTTTAATGATAATTATGGTGTGAACTATCCTAGTACAGTACAGTCATCAGCACCAATATCTGACAATATCTGATACGACTCTATCTAGGGCTGGAAGATTTTTTGGACGCCCCGCTCGCTGTGCTGGCATGCTCAACCTAAAATAAGGCAGATATTTGACAAAATCAAGTTTTGAGATGGAGTCAAAAACGCTGTAATATTTTTAAATCGATGCTTGTTAACATTGTAAATTATAGATCCTAGTTGATATCTTTGTCCTTCTAGCTTGAGCAAGGCAGTGTGACAGATATTAATGCAGGTGACTGTACAGACGGAGAAACGGAACCACGTTTTAGGAAGCTCGTTTACTCAATTAATTTCACGATGGTTAGTTTGGCAGATAAATGGAAAGTCGACGTGACATTTGGAGCAAAAGGGTTCACATTGGTACACAATTCGGTTTCTTCGACTCTACATTTATATTTTTATGATCGATATTCCTATTTATCACGCCAGTTTTTAATCTTGTTGTGCCACGAATCACTACCTTAGGCTTAGATTATTGGTAGGTTCTGTTGTTTTTAATGTCTAATTAATAATAAATAGCATTTAAGCTCACCGAATTTGGATTCCGTCGATGAACTGCAGTTCCTCCTCTGTGAAGCGCCTCCAGCTAACATGGGCCACGGTATCGTTCACATCTAGGACTGTTAGTCGGCTGTTTATCTCTCTTCGCTTCTCTTCCACTGCCGTTACCTGTCATCAAATATCAGTTGAAAACATGATCTAAGTCATGTCAATGAATATAAATACTAATTTATGCACCGTATATATGAATAAATCCATGCCATTTTATTGTAAGGCTAGGTTAGGTTTAGTGATGGGTCGAGAGAATATTCTCGCATCGAGAATAATTATTATTCTGCAATGTTTTCCTCGATGCAAGGATATACTCGGATATCCGAGAATTTAAAATAAAGAAATTAACACAAAAAACATTAAAGTTATTATGGTCCGGATAGATTATAGGAATCAGTGTGGTGTTTAAATATAACGGTAAACCAGAGGTAGTCAATTAAGGCAATAATTAATTGACGCAAGTTAGTTATCCAGAGGATGCCAGTGCAGTGTCACTCAATGCTCGCATGGCTTACAGAATCTTGCTGTCTTTACTTTTAAAATTTGCCTCACATCTGACCGCAGCGACTGAAAAATTTAAGCTTTGTCAAAACTATACTTACCACGGGCACATCGTGGGTGCGAATGGTGTAGATCTCGCTCTCTGGTTCCAGAGGTAAGTTGTGGAGGTAAAGTTTCCCTCGCAGCCGGTACAGGGTGCCAGGAGTCAGTCCAGTCAGACGGAACTCGAGACGGGAGGTCGTGAGGACTTCGTCTGCTGGCGCGAACACTTGCGATTGCCAGTGCGTGATGTCGTCGTCGCTGGATGATGTAGATAAGTAATTAATTAACACTAATTTGTGATAATCATCACGTTTTAAGAGTTGGATTCTTGTCGCTGGACTATTCCTTACTCTGGCTCCGGGTGACACTCAAGTACTTATCTAAATTTAATTTTGTGGATATGAATAATAACTACCAAAGAGATTAAACAGGTCACACATATTTATATGGTCCAGGTTTCTCATTTGATGATTTTTGAAACCTACTACATACAACAAAATCGTTCAAGAGCGTGTCGGACATGCCCGAAATAGGATTCCGTAGCCATTACGAAAAAATTAAGTAATATTTTTCCAAGGATTTCGTATTTTGTACGGAATATTCCAAGTTTAGGTATATTTTATACCTTAGGCTGCTATTTACTCTTAAACTACTAATAATTCTCAAGAAAACTTAACCGTTATAGTTTTCCTTGTAAATTTGATATACTTACTACCATCCTGATTTTTTTCAAATTTTTCCACCCACCGGTTTAGATTTTAGAGGGGGGGACGCTCGGTTTTAATGAAAATTTGCACTTTAAAGTTGAATATTTCGCAAACAAATCACTGAATCGAAAAATCAAAATCAAAATCAAAATTAAATGACCTATACAACGATACCCCACACCATAGGGTAGGCTGAAAAAAAAAAACACCCCCACTTTACGTCTATGGGAGGTACACTCAAAACAATTTTTTTTTAATTTTTTATTGTACTATTTTGTCGGCATAGTTTACAAATATATTTGTGCAAAATTACAGCTTTCTAGCATTGATAGTCTCTGAGCAAAGCCGCGGACGGACAGACAGACAGACATGGCGAAACTATAAGGGTTCCGTTTTTGCCATTTTGGATACGGAACCCTAAAAATCTGGTTTTGCTAAAAGGAAATATATATGGGATGGGAAATATGGATGAGATATATTATATATATATGGGATGCCGCAGGATATAGCTAGTAGTAGGTATATAAGGAGGTAAATAAAAATAACTCACTGCGTGTCAGTGTATCTCAGATCTACGCTGCCCCGCAGCCCAACGAGCACGGCAGGGAGACCGAACAGCATTTTGATGCTGGTCGGGGAATCAGACTCCAGGGTTATCACAGTCAGCTTCTTGTTCTCATCTCCTAAGTTCAACGGCACTGTCAATCCAGGCGGCAACCCTGAGGGTTAGAATAGAAAGCATAAATGAGTGCTGTGTGAGACATGTATTGTATTGTATAGTAAAACTCTTTATTGTACATAAAAACACATGTGACTTTACTTTGTGTTTAGAATACGTTTCCAAGGTTTTTTATTTGGTTCAATTTAGGTAACTTTGTCAGTTACTAAACCCGTAACAGTGTACACAGTCGGATGAATATTTAACCTCAGTAACATCTGTTGTCATTTGGCACTTATCGTTTCATGCATCTGTTTCCTATCCCCATAAGTTCACCTCTTTGGATTATAAGGCTAAAAATTGACTACATGCAATTGTTTTTTTTTTTAGATAATGTTGGTGTTAGGATGATAAGGTTGGCATTACCTGGTATCCCAGTAACCAGTGGGTTCATAGGGCGATGTATATTATTCTGTTCGTAATCCGACTCGTCGTCTTGTGGGAAGTGAATCTCTGGAGGTATGGTCGGGAGGAATAGCGGATGAGTTGGCGTTGAGTTTGCCATCTCCGGAGTCGGCGTACCTAGAATTTGTAAAGCTTTAGTATCTGGTTGCAGTCTTATGTTGAACCCAAACGAGAAATACACAAATATCAGGCTTGGAGATCTTTTGCGAGGAGATAGACAGATATTAGTAAATAAGGTTAAGAAAAAGATGAAAAAAGGTATTGGAAATGTTAAACATGATTTGTATGAAGTAGCTCTGTAGACTGTAGAGTGCTGACGAGGAAATTTAGCAATTACACCTTTTGAATGGGATGATTAAGAAGTACACATTTGTTATCATAAGCTTAAGCAACAGTTATTATAAAAACTACTATCTTAACATCGCAAATAATATTGTTGTGTTTAATGTAAGCGTCAAAGGTACAAGTTTTAGTAAATAATGTATCCTTGTAAAATTAACTACTGCGAGTTAATACTAAAACTAAGAAATTGAGTTAGTTCGTCATGAAAGTAGGGTCAGTCGGCTTGGAGAGTCAGTCAGGACACCCTCTACACACATACTAGAAGGATCTTAACCATGGTCAGGTCACTGACCTGCCGCAGTATCTTGGTTTTTGTCTGCCGACCGTCCGAGGTTCCGGTTTACTTCGGATTCCACTTCCATCTGACTCAGAAGATGCTCTAAGTCTAATGTCGAGTAAGGTTTTCCAGAAACTGCCGGACTTTTTAGATGACGTTCATAAGATGAAGCCGTTTCAAGTTTTGGATTCGGTATGGCTCTCATCAAAACTGTCTCGTAAGGACTAGGTTGTTTAGTCAGTACGTGCATGTTGGTGCTGCTTTGGCCCCAACGGTTCTGGAGGTCAGTCGGTCGTTTTTGCGTCAAGTCTTTCGTCCGTAGTACTGTGACGTGTTTTCCAAGCAAGTTGTGTTTGGCATCCGAATTTGTTGATATTGGAAATGCTTCGGTGTCTGATAGAGGAAAAGCTTTGTTGTCGGGTATAGGGATCGCGACGTGTTCCGGTTGGTGTAATAGTGAATGATTCTGAATAACTAAAGGCTTGAAATATGGTATCGGCATTGGGGTTATTACGTTGACATTCGGCTGAACGTAATTATCAGAGTCATCTGATTCGCTTTTCACATAAGTTGGTGCAAAATAATGAGATTTTTCGAAAGTCTGCACTGGGATCTTTGTCGCAGTTTCGTAGTATTTATTTAAAAGATTTATACTGTTTTGGTTTTTGGGTGTGACCGGTGGTTGGCGGATGATTTCGTGCATTTTATGGTCGGACATTTGGTACTTTTCCATTATTTCGTCTCTTTTTATGGTAGTATCGGGTTTTTGAGGGAAAAAGTATCCAGAGCGGTTCTTTAACGGGTTTGTGTAGGGTTTGAAGTGATAGGCATCATTAGGAGTTGCTTCAGTTTTGTATTCGTCGTTGGGCAAGTCAAAACCCATTGTCAAGTTTTCGCGGGGCTCGTCTTCTGGTATGTCCTGTTCGAACTTTTTAAAGGTAGGTTTAAAAGTTTTTAGGACGGGTTTGGCTGGGATAAGGTTTCTGTAAAAGGTGAGCATAGAGTCGGTTGGGTCTTCTGGGGCCGAAAGTACTTCTGTGACGGGGATCACTGGTACCATCGGCGTCACATAGTATACGTCTGTCATCGGCATAGACAATGAACGAGATGTGTTCCCCGCTGTAAGTAAAAATGAATTATGAATGATCATGCAGTGTCAGTTTGATACATGCAATAAGTTATGATGAGCCTCGCCAATGAATGTTGCCATAAAAATTTGTTTTTTTCTAATTAGCTACCTTACCTAGTCCTACCATCGAGAATACTAAGAATTTCACGTTTCGTGCGCTCGAGCAGTTTTTTTTTTCAAAACTACATTGCACGCTTGATGATACGTGGCATGATTTTTCTTAAATATTTGTATGGTATATGTAAGAAATGCAAAGGACTTTCTGACCCGATGCCTAGTGGTATAATGAACTTTTGTTTAAATGAATGGATGTTGTTTGTAATCGCAATAAATAAAATAAAAAATAATCTTTCAGGTGACTAGATAGTACTTAAGCTCTCGTGAGACTTTATTTATAAAACTAATAATTAAAAACGGTTCAATTCGCATATTTATAAGTCATACCGCATGCGGATACTCCAACAACAGTAACAAAACAGTGCCCCACTCTCTCTGTTGCCTTCGCGTGTGTGTAGCCTTATTGAAGTACCTTGATGCAGATCTTCCGAAAGCATTGAAACCACTCGGGCCATATTCTGATTTATAAAAACGTGAGCAGAACTGTTTTAATTATTAATTTCAGGTACCTAACTACTTTAGTTTAAGTACTTTTACCGAAACCATTTTTGATACACTCTCCAAAATCCTGTAGGCTTACCGTTAGGCACACAGCCCCACTGCTTACAACAGTCCTCATCAGATATGTTGACAGGGCCAGGACGATGAAGTGGCGGACAGCGAAGGCTCTGGGGCGGAAGAGGCGAAAGCGGCGTGCAGACCTCCTGGCAATCTAGCTCTCCGTTCTCGCAGAAACAACGTTGCTCGCATCCTGTCAGGGATATGGGCACCTCAGTCCAGTTGGGTATCCTGGAAAAAGCGGTTTTAATTGTAAAAGTAGAACTCTGTAATAGCTTATGCACACTTTTCAAGAGGTTGTACCTGAAGGTGGTAAGAAATATCTTTAGGTGAACTCGACCTGCAGTAGAAACTTCACAATAAACGTCCCAGTGACTTCCTTGATCAAAACAATGATGGCTTATAGAGACAAGGTTGTACATTAGGTCGTGCTTTGCCGTGGTTTACCTACCTATGACTATAACATGGTTTTCTTTCTGTTCCAAAATCCTTTGGGGAAGTAGGTATGAGTTTATTTCCCTTCTTGTTCACTTGAATTTTTTCTCTTTCATCCATTGTTGAACAAGATAGCGCCCAGCGGCTGTTTATTGCAGGATTCTTTAAGAGAAGTCTAAATAGAAGATGCTTTCTAAGTGATGATCGTGATTTTAACACACTTACGCAACTTCCTTGTAATGGCACGTGCCATCGCTTAAACAGCGAGCCGCGCGAGGGCAGCAGTTGGGTGGCCGCGGCGGCGGCGTTGGCGCCCACCGTACGCAGCCCTGGCAACAAACAGCCATAAGATTGACAAACTGTTGAGTAGTAATCGGATTTTGTAGTAATAAGGTTAGCACTACACCGCTTGATGCGAATTTTGGAGCTCCGTAATCTCATATGAATCGTTTTGTTGTACCGTTCTATACGCCCGTTGATGAATGGATGAATGAAATGATAAGTGCAATTTTCACAACAACTTTCGACCACGATTTTGCCAAGAACGGCGTCTTTAAAAGCATCTATAAGAAATCAGCTACCTTGGACACCAGTTCCAATCCCACATGCGCTGGACACTCCAGAGCAGCACACTCGCGTCTTTCCGCGCCCGTGCATTCGCAAAGTTCCGTGCAGCCGATGTGGAATTCTTCGCCTGAAAGGAATGCAAAAAGGTGTGCAATAAAGAATATTGTATTGTACTGAATGTGAATGGTTTAAGTCAAACATAGTTAGTTACCTAGCAATATTTTTTACCATGTACTTTCAGCACAACATGCATTTATCGAGATAAATGTCAATGTCACTGACAGCTATATGTATGATACTGAACAGAAGAAGATGTTGAATAACAATTATAACAAAAACCCAAAGGTTATACTTACCAACTTCATAAAACTTCCCATCTTCGTGGCACCCAATCTTCTCCGTCACATGTATCAACTCTTCCTTCACTTCTTTACTGCTAGGATCTGATGCAGTAATCGTGAAATTAAACTTGGTCCCGGTCTCTCTCGTCTTCAAAATATAGTCCTTCCCACTGTCCAGATTTAAGATCATGTTATCGTATTTCAGTTCTACTTCTTTGAATGACCTCCCGCCGTCGTTGCTCAGGAGCAAGTTGATGGGATCCTTGCTACTGTTCATGTGCATGAGGTTAACTTGCACACTATTGTTTTGCAACACTTTGACAGATCCGATTGGTTCAGAGAGGACCAGAGGACGCATTGACCTTGGAATCTCCTGGCTAATATTTGATGTAAGCTGAAAACGATTTTTGAATTAGTTGCTTGATTAATCGCATCATAAGTGTACTTATGTGTCGTAAATGCACAAAGTGTCTTCGAACTCTTCCGGATTATTTCGGTAGATGGTTGGGTTAGTCTAACTGAACACCCTAGGCAATGTTTTTTGGATTTTTTTAATTGTATCGCGTCAAAAGCTTGACTTAACTTTGGATAAAAAAAAATCGAGAAAAAAACTCTGTAATTCAGACAAATTAACCCAATAACCTCCTAAAATAACAGGGAAGAATTTGGGGATATATTTACTTTACTTTCAAACACTGAACATGGTTGTGTCTAGAGTGCTTAGTCGAAATTATAACCCACTGGACATCTAGCAATAAGTGCATAATAGTTAGTTACATTTGAAAACGAAAAACTAGCTAACATTTAGGTGATGGTTCACACATAGCTAGCACAATGCAATCGCTTTCACAGTTAGTGTTAACAACGGTAATATATCATCACCATACATCATAAGACCGCCTGTAGGTGCAAAATGTTAAACTTTTTTCAAGGAAATCTTTCGGTAACAATCGGGGGTAAGTAAGTATAGTAAGTCTGAACAGAACTGAACGGACTATGGAGTAGGAGCGGCAGCAACTTATTAGTCAGATGTGTTGACAAAACCTTTCCTTTAATATAAAGTGTCTATGACTGTCTTGAAGAAAACTGGCGTGATTATCAACAAGAATGAAAGAAGAGGAATGCAAATCAGTCCTATCATTCGAAGAAGATTTTTTCTATTAGCTTTACTATTTAGAAAGTGTCTCCCACTGAGTGTCCAAAACATTGTGATCTATGTTGGTGCCCATAATCATTATCGTGTGTTGCTTATAGTTATACATCTCATTCTAAGTGCCCTGTGGTACCCGTGATGTACGTCAAATGGCATACCGCATCCAGTCTAGTGGGGCGATTGTTTGTATGTCGATCGGTGGCTACCAGGGTGGTAATGTTCTTATACTCTGTTGCTTCCGTCGTAGTCTACAGACGGTAACCCAAAAACTATTAATATAAATAAAAATATCAGAGGCAACTGTCTCGTAGGTACTCGGATTTACTATTCGCCATTTCTTTCGGTCTAACGTTATTGGACAAGAGTAGGAGATGACGAGTGCTTACTATCGCATATGCCAATTCTTTCTGTCTATCATTATGGCATGAGGGCAGAAAGAGATGGTGGTTGCTATCGCGAGCGCCTGTGAATTAGACTAGCCTTTTCCCGCGGTTTCGCTCGCGTAAACATTGGTCTGGTAGTCAAATAAAAGGTTTTACTGAATTCCCAAAAATTAAACAGTGGTCTTCATTTACGTTGTTTGATAAACACCTGCGCAAAATTTTGTGACTCTGGACTTAGCAGTTAGGACTTTGGGATTTTACATGCATCTCGTGGGAATATCGGTATAACAAACATACAGTCGAACATAGAACCTCCTCCTTTTTTGAGGTCGGTTCAAAAGTAGTAGCTTAATGCTGCGCGTCCACTGCATCGGAATCGGAGCGTGCGCACCGTACGGAGCGGACGGATTTGTTGTTTTGTATGGATTTCTATGGCGCAGAAATGCCAATCCAGTGCATGTAGTACCATAGAAATCCATACAAAGCAACAAATCCGTCCGCTTCGTACGTTCCGATTCCGATGCAGTAAACGCGCAGCTTAAGTGTTATACTCCAGACGTCTAGCTATCTACCTACTTAATCCACACACACACACACACACACACACACACACACACACACACACATATACACACAAACTTTCACACTTATAATATTAGTAGGAATTATTTTATAACATCTTGTAAATCCTCTGTAACAACTTGTAAAACACTATTTGCTGTTGTACATACCGGTGCTTCCGTGGTACTAAAACTGGTGATGGTAGTGGTGGTTGTAGTACTAGTACTAGTAGTGGTAGTGGTACTCGTGGTACTGGTTGTGTTCTCCACAGGTTCTTCGTGCACGTCCTGTGACACATCGCAGACTTGAACTTCGCAGCAGGCGTCTTTAGGGTCCTGCACGTTGATGCATTTGTCCGATTGGGGTAGAGGATTGCATCTGCGGCGAGGAATAAAACTTAGAGGAAGAAAGATAAGAAAATGAACATAAAGTGTAGTTTATAAATAACACTTTTTATCAGTCTTAAATCCTAATGACAATACATTAGTATTGATTTCTAACTGCTATTATTTCACTGTTTGTAAATTCATGTAAGACACTTAAAAGAGAACAAAATCCCAACTTCCAACCTAACTAATATACTTTTCTTACCTTTATCTTATGAATACGAAATTATCTTTATTTATCTACTTATATTAATTCTTGACGCTTAAATCGCTGAACCGATTTAAACAAAAATTAGGACCTATGAAGACAGTTTGCGATCCTAACAATAAAGCATAGTTTTATTCCGGCAAATTGTGAAGTTCCCTCCAATTCTATGTACCTAGGTTTGCACGTGACAACGGATTCGGGTTCACAGGAGCACCTCTGCTCACATCCAACATTCCACTTGGACCCGACAGGGTACGTGTCGTTCCCGTAACGGCACACCTCCAGTTTTATCACCTTTGAGTCTGTAAACAAGTTAAATCCATCTTTAAGAATACTTATAAACAAAAGCACTTTGCCGTAAACCGTATCATGATCTAACTCTAAGTGCTTAAGATATTCTGAAGCCGATTCATCATCTCTTTCTACCCTTGCCTTATACCGTGTGACAAAAAGAAATTCTACTTAAAAACGGTTGATATTCGGAGAGTATAATCTCCCCATACTTATCGACGTGGAATCGACTTTAGCCGATCAAAAAACGAATTATGCCCATGCAATAAGATGGGCTCGGCGGTTACTGACGGAAAAACGTCTTTTTCGCTCTTATTGTGTGGGTGTAAAGCGTTTTTTGCTCGGCTAAAGTCGATAGGTGTGGTGTCCCTAAGATAGCCGGAGAAATTACTACGAGTACGCAAGTATGTCATCTTAACCTTCTATTCTACTTAAATAATACTGTAACTAGAGCACATTAAAAACAGAAATGAAATGCTGGGAGCCGGAAAACGATACCGAGTGTTCGTCAGTCCGGAGCGCGTGCTGTACCCTTATACAACTTTACAGCTTTCGTTTTATGGGGAAATTTCACAAGTTATTATTTTTATGATTTGCGAATTGGTTGTCGTCAATTCTCTACACTTTCATCGCATTCTTCAATCCCGCTGGTGTCTAAAGGCAGTGTTGATTTTCTTATTTGCCCTAATTGTTGCATAAAAACATGCTTTGATTTGGTAGTCGATAATTCGTAAGTTCTTTGTTGTACCGAGAGACCGGATTTTTTTTCTGAGTAGGATAGATAATTATTAAATACCAGAAACAATAAGACCCCCGTGGATGTGGAATGGTTTTTTAACTTATAAAAACTTATTGAGTACCTAATTCAAGGTACCATTTTAACTTACCGAACATTTAATGCATAGGTACTTACCACATAATTGAGGTCTACACGAATGCAAAATGTAAAAATGTTGTGTATGTAATTTTTTTTTTTTTTTAATTGTAATTTTTATTTATTTATTGTAATCTATCTTGTGACTTTTGATTATCTATGTTAGTCTGCAAGGTTTTTATTGTATGGGCCAAGTTGTCTGAAAATAAATAAATTGAATTGAATTGAATAAAAAATATTAAATATCTAGTTATGAATTTACTGTCGATATCTTATTTTGTACCCATGTGATTTATACTTAAACTAAAGACTAGATTTTTGTATGTAATGTCACATGTTTTGGCAGTATTCACGCAATTTGGCAGTATGGCAGTATTCCTATGTAATATGTAGACGATGCCAATGCGCCTGATTATTTCACGGTTAACGGTTAAACACGAGCTACGGTTACCTCCATTACCAGTAGCGCAGGCGATGATGCTGCAGCACTGATCAACGGGTGACTCGAAGCAAAGCGGGTCGTTGATGCGCCTCCCGCGCCGAATGTAGGGGTGCTTGCAGCGAGGAGAACAGTCGAAGATACCGCCAGCGATGCATTCACAGGTCTCTTCGCAAGCCCGGTCGATGCGCTCCCCAATCTGAAGAAAAAGACAGAGTAGAAAGGGCACAGGTTGACATAGTAGACAAAGGAACTAATTAATCAAGCATGGTTATATGAAAATGGAATTGTTAATAAGTATAAAAAGTTCGCAAACCATCTAAAAATACTTACGAACAGTATATTGATACAAGAGAACTCTATTATACAAGCTTAGTACCTACTTTAGGTAAGTAAGTTAGTATGAATAAGAATTACAAATTTTAAAAAGCATCATATTTCTTTAAATTTTTTAAAGTCAAGGTATTCATTGTGTGCTTTAAGTGATGCGCATATTATCAACATCAATTTGTCTCAACCTAGTATCTGGCCACATTAAATTGCTTTAGTTAGAATCATCTTTATACTATTAAGAATGATGGTGTTGATTTGTTTGATACAATTCGGGTAGATACGAGGTTGAGAAAGTACATGAACGAATTATCAGATCAAACGTAGAGATCTAAACTACTTAAGTACTTAAAGATATTGCAATACGAATGATTAAGTACTAACCTTATATGAAACTTCATTTTCTCTGCAAAGATCAGCCTCTTCTCTTACTTCGTCAGACCTGTCAACCGTCAGTATCGGATGGAATGGCGCTTGTAAATTTGTATAAAATTTATCAGGCATATCTTTCTCGAGCTTAGGTATCTCTACTTTCGGAGGTTCATACTCGTCTTCCCCATCTAGAGTCACATCGCTGAGATCAGTCAGTTTCTTAGTATTAACTGTAGTCTGATTGTGCAAGGCAAAAGCGAAATTTTTGAGATCATCTACACTTAAATTTAGCAGTCTTGGTCTCGGTTTTAGGGTTTCTGTTACCGTTTCTTCTGTAGTGGTATCTTCAGTTCTATTTTCGGTTGTAGACGGGGGCTCTGCTGATGTTGTTCGTGTTGGGAGAGTGGATGATGTTGTTAGTTGAAAACTTGGCATTTCAGTTGCTTTTTCATTTAAAGGTATTGCAATTCGTGGAGCCGTTGGTGCTGGTGAGTCTTCCTCTTCACCTGGTAATTTACCTGAAAGGAAGAAACAACTCAAATGAGAACCAAATTGAGAATAATTTGATGATACTTATAAAAATCTAGGGAGAATCGAAATAATGCTTCTAAAATAAGACATAGACAAAAATAACAGCAAATATAACAGAATTTTGCATAGCATGCATGCATGCAAAAAAGAGCTTCAATAGTTACTCTTAACATGAATATAAATACAAACTAGAGCAAGGTCAGTAGGCGAGATTGTAACCTGCACATCGAAAAAGATACGGTTGCTTTGTTATACCTACTATAATTTTAAACTTTGTCTAGAAGTCAATAAAGGCTATGTTCTTATAGTCAGTGATCGGAAATTACTCGATCGTTTCCGTTAACGGATTCCAACGTAACTGTTTACAAAGTTCGATTGGAACTTGAAGGAAATGTACAAAAATACATTTGCTGTTGTCGAATCGTAAACTTGACAAGTTTGCTCTAAGATTCTTCGTACCTATAATGTCGTACTGTGGTTTTTTGAAGCGAAGCATACGATGGTTTTCGGGTATCGATATCGAGACTTATCGAGAGGGCACGTAGACAATACAATGAGTTTTGAGCGTGAGAACCGCATTTCGTGATTGAATTTAATTGGAATAATACTAAATAAAAGAGTAATAAAATGCGTGTGGCCAGTGGACGGTACGAAAATGTTGCAATTTTAGAGTTATTAACCGTCTTCAAAAAGGAGAAGGTTCTACGTTCCGCTGTTTGTATTTTTTTTTAATCTGAACATCATCATCATCATCATCCCAGCCTATACACGTCCCACTGCTGGGCACAGGCCTCCTCTGTGAACATATTAAGTATATTAGTGGGAATAATGAAAATAGTGTTATTAATATAGGAATAAACACTTAATGGCAATGAAATATGAACTTTTTTTTTATGTTACGCCCCACGCTTTTTCACATTAACTATATTTTCACATTAATTGGTCTATTCTTATTTTTCACAATTATTTTTTTATATTTTATTTCACTTTACCATCAAAGCGTGCTTATTCGTTTTTTAAACCATAATATACATATATTTCATGTTTTACTACGATTTGCTATATAGGTAAGTAAAGGCAAATTTTAACAAACTGTTCTGACAAGCTCAAACATGGCTTGGTTATATTATTTTGGTTTGTAGTCCTAGTGCTTAGATTTCGGTTCCATTAGATCAGCTTGGTGGTACCATATTATTCAATTATCATCAAAACTACGCATAATTATCATATTTCATTTCAATACCACAAAAAGAAGTGGGCGACAATCAAGCTATAAAATACATTTATAGATACTTAAATAAATGTGAAGTTAATGTAAAAGCATGTAATTAAGCCTACTAGTGTTAAGTTAGTTGACCCATTTAACTTTTTTTTAACCATTTAACTCACTAACCCGTGATCATAGGCGTAAGAACCCTACATACAATCTATGTAGACGACCTTATGTTTATGTGACTGTTATCAGGTGTGTTAGTGGACCTTGGGTCTCAAGATAATATAATAATAATAGTGAGTAAACCTTATAGGATAAAACTGATGACTATAAGCCATCATGTTTTCAAGCAATGAATGTCAAATAGGTCATTATTTAGTAACTTTCAAAACCAGTTGAATACATACAGTTTGATATAACAGATGTGTTTTGTTTGTACGACAAAATTAATCATATTCACAGCGATTGGCTGGCTCAAATTTCCGTCTTAAATAAGCTAAAATTATCATAAAATAGTTTTCCACTTCTCATATCAGCATGGGAGTTCCAGTTCATATTTATGCTGGATATAGGCTGTATAAAATAAATATTTAATGCTCGAGTGCATAAAGTAAAATTTTCGTTTGAGACCAAGGGTACTCAGCAGTTATAGTGCACACACTGTATGTGTTAAAAACAAAGCCGTGACAGTAGACCTGCATACATTTGCATAATGGTTGCTTGCTGGCACGAAGCAGGCGTCCCTAAAGCGTAGAAGTATCATTTGATGTCAATCATTTACATGCGCATTGCGCACACGCTGAGTGCAAAGTTGCATTTATACGGAATCCGTGCCACCGTACGATTTTGTGATTTACGAACCGTGATAAATGTGGCTGAGTCGTCTAAGATAATTTTTTGACTATAGGATTTATTTTCTGAAAAGTAAAATTAGATTTATCGAATAAAAATTGAACCGGTTATTTCGACGCGGCATATTTTTAACACTTATATTATTTTCACTCTTAAAATAACAATAAACAAAAACGTGAACTTCCAATGGTTTGATATTTAGACCTGTAATGAGGCACATGTACAGTCCCCTGCATTAACATTTGCCTCAGCGGGGCGTGCAAAAATATCTGACACGTCCTACCGGCCCGAGAAATAGAATCGTATCAGATATTTATGCACGCTTTATTGTGGCAGATATTGGTGCTGCTGACTGTACCTACCTACTAAGAACTCCTATGGCAATTCAATAATCAAGTAACGTAAATAAAAACGCTGTTTAAATAAAATCAAAACCTCTCCTTGTTATTACTTTCCAGCCTTTCCAGTCAAGACAAGATGCGTCGTCAAGCGATGGTTTTGATGAATTAAAACAAATGACAGTAGCATTTGCTGCAGCGAGGTGTTGAAATTAAACGGTTAAATTTTCGGTTGTTTTTTTAAATACTAATATGAGTAAACTTCGGAAGGCAGCTAGTAATTCTAGATTCAAGATAACTGCCCGTGTATGTATATACCTACCTACTTGTATTTATATTAAAAGAAAATTTCTAACGCTCTAAAATCAAAAGTTGTAACGCTTGATTGTTATCAACTTTGATCTTGAATGCCGTCGTACATCTAAGTAAGAACAGCTATTTACACTTTAAAGGTGGTAATTTACGACAGCAATACGATTATTTACGATCTGTAATCGCGTAATCGCAGGTACTACTGCGCCCTGAGGTGACCTCAAACCGTACGTGTGTGTATGTAGGTTAGGCAGGCCCGAACACTCGTCCCGAGCGACCGGTTTCCGTAAGGGCCGGCATAGACTGTGTCGTAAGTTTTTACTCGACTGTACCGAGAAAAAGCGAGTTATGTTAGTTTACCAACATTAACTCAAGTCACATAGCTCTTTATTATTTGTATTATTTAGGACTGAAAAAGTATGTGGCGTCCATCATACACCCTTAATAATAGACAAAGAAAATCCTCATTAAGGTTAAGATTTTTGGTTGGTTGTGCGGATTCCCGATGATCCATTTGGCAGGACCATCTGGTGCGTTAAGCCACAGGAGGAGGAGGTTCAAATTCTGTCCGGCGACTAACCGTTCCTGATTTTTAATTGAAATAAAATGATTTATTATTATTGTCAGTTGAATCTTTTAATGTTGTAGTTTTATAAATCTTGAATTTCGTCAAGGAAGCGTATTGCTAATAAAAAAAATGATAATATTGATTTAAAACTCGACTTTTACGGGTTGCGTTTCCACGAGAGTTGTGCTAGGATGCGTTGCGAAGAATGTGTTTGTCATGAACCAATACAAACGGTTCATTTACCTATCCTCACTCCACCAAGCTGCTTCCCACAGATATAGATTACGCTAGATAACGCAAACACCTCAATCTGTATGAAAACCAACCGTGTCACTTTTTTATATCTACTGTGACGTATCAAGAGCGAATTAGCGATATGAATTCCCCGATGTCCGCGCAAAATCGATTCAAAAAGCGCCGCCCGCCCGCGCCGTGGGGCTCGAGTCAGTCACTAGTCATGATTAGTCAGTTAGCGGTCAGTCTTTGTATGGGGCCAACCCGACGTTTGGTCGGGGTTCGGACACGCGAAGTAGATGCATTTGCGTAATCTAGTGTAATCTATATCTGTGCTGTTTCCACTACAGGTATCGCTAGAGTCAGACACATTCGTCGCAATGCATCCTAGTACAGTATCACTGGTGGAAGCTCAGCCTTAAGCTGTAAAAAACTGAGTTGTTAAATGTTAAAACGCGAGCAAATATTTCCAAATTATCTCTTTACTTGCCCTGTGCTTGCCACTATTCGCTGCGGCAGAGTGAGTCGTTTAATTCAATTTTAGACTCCGAGCTTGACGAATCGACTACAAAAATAACATTAGATCAAATCGGGCGTAGTCACGAAATACAACATACAGTGAAACCGACGAGTTTAGTTGGAAGTGTTAAGAACTATTCTCGCACGTCGTTAGTGTCAAACCAGATTAAAAAGGCCTCATTAGTGGTTAAAAAGCACAGAACTAGTAAGAGAAACAGAAATTTCACGTGAACTAAAAGCACAATGGCTAAATTACATCACTACCGAACTCAATTTAACGGCTGTAACCAGTAAATATTGAAAAAAAAATGCTGGGAAAAGCCCCCTCCTACCCCTCGTTTTGTTCTGTTTAGTAAGTTAAACGTCCGAGTGCTCGACACGCTAATGCCCAATAGACGACAGCCTGCTGTCATTTCTATTCATCATCATCATCATCATCAGCCCGAAGACGTCCACTGCTGGACAAAGGCCTCCCCCTTAGAACGCCACAATGAACGACAACTTGCCACTTGCATCCACCGGCATTGCATTTCTATTGCTAATGACATAAAATTAAAGGTGCCAACTATTGGGACAGTGACGAGCACTCGTACGTTTATCGAAATCAAAATACATATTCTACTAAACTATTAAGAAAGACAAGTTTGTTGAAAAGTTTGTTTTCAATCTTAAAATAACGTCTCATTTGATTTAGTGTCAACATCAATACTACGCATAATTGCCAAGTTTCGTAATTACATAGTGAATACAACAGTAAAAAACTATAAGTGTTGACTGCGGAACTCTAAAAATGCGTGAAAATCAAGTTGAAATTTAGATTCCATCACATAAATAGTTACAAGTGAAGCGAAAAATCAAGTTAACAAAATTAGGTGTAGTAGGTATCAACTATGAAAACACGAAAAAACGTGTGAAAAAGTCAAGTCATCGACTGTGAAAAAGAATACACGCGATAACATTTCTATTTATTCGTCTTATTTATAAGCTCTGTGGTAAAGGTACCATGTGCCCATCGCTTTATTCTAGCGAATAAAATACGTGTCTAATGGGAGTAATGGGCCATTTAATGGGCCATTTGGACGAACTGATGACGAGGAATGTGGCCCTTAGATTGGTCATCGTGTTTTGGAGGCGTCGGGGTATTTTGAGGTGTTTTGAAGTTTCTTATTAAGAGTTGCTGACAGACTTTTGTGGGAGCCGAGAATGGGTTTCTAAACTATGCAATAGACGTAAAAGTAGGCACTTGCATCTATATAAAGTGGCATCTATAACACATGCCTTTTCTAGCAGTCTGTAGGTAGATAGGTAAACCTAAAAAAATAATATTATAATTTAGTTACTCTAATTTAAAAAAAAATCCTTTGCTTTAATTTTATCAAAACTTCAAATTTACGCCGAAACGCGCCGAAGCCAAAACCGAAACTTGTTGGACACTAAAATGTAGGTACCCAAACGCTGTCTATTATGGGGTACCTATACCCAATTCATAAGAAACTATTTTCAAGGCCTTCATAAAGTAGCACCCGATTAAATAACACAACTTTTATTTATGTAACCTTTTTGTTTTTCCTTTTTGTACAATAAAGAGTATAAACAAACAAACAAACAATAAGGTACGTTATTTATTGCACTAGACAACCCAACACAATAAAAAATCTTTGTTTGCTCAAACTAAAAAGCCAATGCATCGAATCCAATGACGAAGGCTTCGCAAGGGGCAAAGCGCTTGCGCACGCTCTATTGCGTTATATTTGTATCCGTTTGCGCCCGATCTTCACATCTGGTCCTCGACAGTACACAGAGTGAAAATAGTACGCTAATTTGTGATCGTAGTAAATATTAGGAAAGGTATTCAAGGTAAATAGGAAATTTAACTGCAGTGTTCGGCCGTCAGAATGTAACACCAGCACAAACCGTGATCATTTTTTTGAATGTCTTAAATGTCTTTTAAAATGTCCGTAGCATGCCATAATAAGTATCATATCATTTCAAGTAAAATTTTGGAAATATAGCGCTATCATTAGTATCGATGAAAATTATCATGTTTTTTGTTGAAAAAACATGATAATAAATAAAATGTCATGATCCGTCATGGCGACAAACTATAAAGAGAACTGACGTTGTCATGGCGGTTTGCTTACTGGTTGTGTGTGCCAGTGTTGCCCCCTGCGTTGAGCTTTGCGTAATATTTCCTATTAGTGTAGTCCATTGATATGAAACTATGGGCAAAGTAACGCCTGAAATATAATTATTTAGAAAATTCTCAACTGAGCGATTTTCTCATCACGGTGGATTTGGCTTACTTAGGTCATGTTCTAGGTAACTTTCTAAGTAGGTCATGACATAGACCTAGAACATGACCTACTTAGAAAATGACTTACCTAGAACATGATCTACTTAGAACACCCTGCCTAGAACGTGACATAAGTCAGACAGAGGGGTCTATCAACTTGCTTAATAGGCTAGTGTCCTTAAAAACTTTAATTAGTCAGTCAGTTAGATTATAAGAAAATATTTGACATAATATTTTGATAAAGATGAAACTTTTTGATGTCGAGCGAAACTTTTTAGTACAGCGTGACGTCACCCCCCTCATTGACTTTGACACGCTTCATCTTTGCTATTTTTGTTTGATTGACAAAAGGAAAAATATTCAATATTTTCTGATAATCTAATTGACGGTCTTAATGAAATAATATTTATTACCCACAAAACTACCCAATTGTTGAAAATCATAATGTATTGATTTTCATAACTCTGTATACTCTGTGACTACGGAGTTGTCGGTTTCGTTTCGGCGGTTTCGGCGGTATTATAATTATGACTACATTAGTAATTGCCATACGATAAATAAATAAATAATCATGACTTTAAAAAAATATGTGACTAGATACGCACCCGTGAACAATTTCGATAGACAACGCATTATAATTGTGGGTACTAGAAATATCTGTGTACTGTGACAATACAGTATCGTGACCGTGACAGATTTTTACCGCTCTGGATAATCTGACCGACCAGGACATCCGGAGACCCGATAGAATCCGGATTGCGGCATCAAATTACGCGATCGCTTATTGAACAGGAAAATGAAGGCTGTTCAAAAAAGTTGAAATGTTTCACGCTAAGTTTACTACTTTGTTGCGCAAACTTGCCGCTAGAGGCGCTGTTTTGTTTATTTTTCTATTTTTACCTTGTTTTCTGCTACTAGCCATACATATAGCTAAGTCTGTGAAATACATTATAATGTTATAACTTATTATAATGCAGAATCCACTCTCCTATTATTTCACATAAAACAATACATAATGTCACACAGGCCTAGCTTACCTGTAGCTATCACAAACAATACACAAAATAATTGATGATGAAAATAAGATTAAATTAGGTACATTCTATTTCTTTTCCTATTCATTATTTCTTTTAAACAACAATCGTAAGGTAATCTCAGAGAAGTAATTATTATTCATAATTTAATTACCCTTTTTCTGTAACAAAATTTTCCTACATAAAATATTTTATGCTAGTATTTAAAAGCGTAAGTAATTACTAAACAAGATTCCTTTTGCAGCTTGTCGTAATCGTAATTGAGGTTAACTGGGTCACATAGCTGCACATGTATAGACAAAAATAATTACTAAACCGCCATAACTGTTGTAAAATTTAACTGTTTAGTCATGCATTTCGTAACATTCCAAAAAAGCGGTTACAACAAAATAATACATACTTTAAGTTCTGTCAAAGTAGTATTTATAAGTAAACACTTCAAATTATAGAACGTTTCACATTAACTTACTGTGAATATTACGCATTATTAAAAAAATACTGGCAAGTAAAATGAAAATCAGTCTTGCAAAGCCACTTTTGTCAAAAATAAATAAAAAGAAATCACTTATTAATGTTTTTTTTAAAGCTATAACACCTACAAGCTATGAATAATTATAAACTGCCAGTACTATTATTGAATAAGTGATAGCGTACAATCCAGTTGGAACGTAAAAAAAAAGTTGAATGGAGCAGGCGTTTATTTACGCCAGACTTAACGCATGGTTGAGCATCGAATGTTGTCTTCATTTCCGTAAAAAACAAATGATAAGAGCTAGTCAAAGATTAGAAAACTTGTCTACAATTTGAAATTGGAGCTAGTAATTGACAGTGATAAGATTCATGTTACAATGTGATCGTGGTAGATTTGCTTTTTATTGAGTCGCTATTCGATCTTGTTACTGGATTTAGTTATGCAACAAGTAAATAATTATATGACTCGGAGTTATATTAATAGAGTTTGACTGTGTTTTTATATAGTTTTCAGAGGCCACTTCCTCAAACTTGGTTACCTTTTAAAAAAACAATAAATAATGATGTGCATTTGAAAATGAAATAAAATATCAAGTATCTATTGATTTTAGTTGCTAAGTCTTTCAACAAAATCGTGACATCATTAATTATACATTTTCTTTATAATAATGTGTGAATGTGTCACATACGAGTATAATATAAAAAAAATATGTTTAAAATATAAATGTTGCTACGCCTTTGTACGGTCCATGTTTGTACTGGCCAGAATAAAAATGTCTTTTAAATACCATGGTTGCAATAAATAAATAAAGATGAATATTAGACGTACCTATGCTTAACTGGGTGGTCTAAAAGAAAAAAAAAATTGGAAACCCAAGAAAAGCTCTCCGGCTGTATCAATGCCAAATAGCACGAACTGAACAAGTAACAATAGTTTTGTGATGCATAACTTGTAAACAAACTAGTTATTGAATAAATCTTTTTTTTATTATTTAATGTTAAGTACCTATTAGCGATTTTGCCCGGGGCTGGAATAACTATTTGGGGTGTAGGTTGATGCTATGTGAAAATGTCAGTCGAAAGTCGAAAACGACTCACAGCAGTCATATTTTAGGTTTTTTTTCTGACACTCTTGCTACACTAGCGCCACTCAGGGGGAATTGGAACTGTTTATTTACCGTTTAAAGCTGGACATTTTTGCAACTTTTCTTCATATCAGATTGCTCTTTTAACCTTTACACTGCAAACCTTCAAAACCTTGACGACCAGCATTGCTAAGACTTGACCCAACCATAACGTAAATATCGTGACATCACATTTAAGGCTCCGATTTGGTGCGTTAATGCATCACGAATTCCCGCAAGGCTGAACAAGAAAAGAGCCTGTTTAATGACTGTCACTTAGCCCAAATCATCATTAAGTCAAGGTGTAAAAATAACAGGGAATAAAGCGTTTCAAATGACATTAGGATTGGATTTGCTGGCAACTTCGCTCGCCTGTCAATTTTAGAGTTGCCAGAGTTGCCAAATCGCACACATTTTACTAGCTTTTAATTATCTTGCAACATTCGTATGTACTCGTATCAAAGTAAGTGTAGGTATGTAAATATGTGGTTTCAAACCATCATTTGAACACTGGAATCGAATTGAGCTGAAATTTGGCAGACTTATGTAAGTTTGGTGTCAATTTATATAACATGGTCACAAAGTTCTGGTAGTTTGTTCAGGATTGTCATTGCCCGGACACGATCTGCTGAGAGGTCACAGGTCAAACCACTAAAACATAGCAAAATATAAACAAAACGCATAGTTTATTATATAAGTCGATCACTTGTCCAAGTATTCTATCGCATATTTTTCGGCAAGATCATTTAGAATTAGGTAATGTCCTCATTAAAATAATTCCGCTTGCAATTTGACTCCATGACAAATTTATGCTCCTCACATTTTGGTCGTGCACAATTAAAATTAAACGAGCAATTATGAGACGACAAGCAATGTCAGTAACGTAATGAGGCTCTTTAATCACTTAATTTATTTCTTATTAGGCGGTCCGTATCAGATGAGTCGTCACCACTGTTCATTAGTGTTCATGTTGTTCATAAATATTTCATTTTTAAAACAAGCCCTTTTGTTAACTGTACTTCCCCCAAACTACATATGTCCTCACCAAGTTTCAAGTCAGTGCCATTAATTGTTGTAGAGAACAGCCAGCGAAAGAGTTAGTATCAAAAGTATTTTTTTAACAAAAACTTATTGCTTTTGACATAATCGCGAAAAATGGATTTGTATACGAGGAAATTAACTCATTTATCAATCAGGGTGGGGTACTTTTCATAATCAATTTGATTTCTTTGGTAGGTAGGTAGGCGTATGGAATGTCAATATGATATCAGTAGGTAGGAGTCGAGTAGCACAGAGGTTCCACTCTCTGGTACGCGATTCACTTCCTTACCTGTACAGTATTTAACTATAACGTGGAAAGAGGTAAATGGCTTTGCCATAATATAAGAAAAAACTGTTTCATACACTTGTACATGCTAATATAATTTACAAGTGACGACAAAATTAAGTTCCCGTGGGAACATCCGCAAACTGCAAGCAAATCACAGCGCGGAAAATTGTCTAGTCAGTGAAAGTGCATTACAATGCAATGAAGTTTTTGCGTGCTTGAGTCACAACAAACAAACGAATTGCTTCGTTGTTTATTACCTTTCTGCAGTCACAGTTGAAAATGATGAGTGCTAGAAACAAATGCATTGATTTAGTATCATTTCGGCTAAGAAGCAACTGGTCTAGTTTAGTAGCAAATGGTGTAAGAAGCAACTAATCTAAATGAATGTCTATTCGGTCTCCATTCATCGTTAATTCTATGACTGAAAGTCGACAGAGCTCCGCGCGGAGCTCCTATTCCGCGCGGCTCAGCCGTTTCGTGCTTTGACACAACTCTAACCTAACCTGTTTTTTAAGTTTCTGACACGAATAGTTTAGGACCAATTGCTTTTTTTGATCATTTACCTACTAATGCAATCCAATATGTGTGTTGCCAGTGACGACATATGGATCCGAGACGTGGTGTTTCACTATAGGTCTTATAAATCGCCTCAGAATTGCTCAGCGATCTATGGAGAGAGCTATGCTTAGGGTTTCTCTACGGATCGAATCAGAAATGAAGAGATACGTAGAAGAACAAGAGTCACCGACATAGCCAAGCGAATTAGCTCGTTGAAGTGGCAATGGGCAGGCCATATAGCACGGAGAATAGATGGTCGTTGGGGCCGAAAGGTTTTCGAGTGGAGACCGCAGATCGGCAAGCGCAGCGTAGGACGTCCACCAACAAGATGGACGGATGACCTGGTTAAAGTCGCGCGTTCACGATGGATGCAAGCCGCTTCCAACCGAGGCAACTGGAGGTTTATGGGCGAGGCCTATGTCCAACAGTGGACGTCCTATGGCTGATATGATGATGATGACTAATGCAATAATTCACTGACAACGAAACATCTATATGGTTTTACTGTAACTTTAAACCAAGTATTTTTAAACTTAAAATACAACAATGCAAACCTCAAGGACAAAGTATCTCGAAGTCCAAATCCATGTACCGGATAAAGTTAAACAAGATACGCGACACAAGTATCAAGAAAAGTACTTAAGAGGCAGGATCAAATACACACATCTACTCGTAGGTAGGTATAATACTATACATGGTGTTAAAAAGATCCTGTACGATAATTTAACCCACAATAAGACTACTAAGTTAATATTTATTCGAAACAAGTGGAAAAACATAAAAAGTTTTTTTTAAAGACCATGTATAAAGCGTTTTAGGTACTATAATATCTATTGGCGAATTTACTAGTAGAGTGGTAATAGGAGCTATAAAATACTGCAACACATTAGTGGCTTGTCACTTATATACGGTTGGTTTTTGCGTCGGGCGTTAAAAGGGATCTACCTGAAAAACTAAACGACAGTGTGAGCTTATTGTTTTGAAGTGGCAAACGAACTATTCTAATATCCTGCTTCCTTTGTCTCCAAGTGTGCCCGTCGCCTTACAAAAGGAATCAGCAGGGCTACTACGAAATTCGAAAATCGAAGTTCGTATGGTACCGTCCCTCTCACTCTCGTATTATAAACAATAAAGGTAAGTGTCGGCGGGACGGTACGATACAAACTTCGATTTTCAAATTTCGTAGTAGCCCCCCTCAGACATGCGCAGGAGTCGATAACCGCAGGAAGCGTGCGCGTTGACATAACCGGCTGTCAAGCGCGACGCACGCACAACACAATGCGTCATTTCTCACGGACCCATCATTGCGTCTCTTTTCCAATGTGCTGGTTAGAAAGGGAGAAGGAATGTAGTAACCAATGTTATTCGTTCACGTAACCGGGAGTTGGTTGGTATAGCAATAAAAGGCTGAAGTATGTAAATAATAGGAAGGAAGTTTAAAGGTTTGTATGTAACCGGTTACGACCTCTTTGCATAGAGATTTTAAAAATTGTGTTCCTATCTTAGCTGATAAGGTAGACAATATAATAAATAATCTGGTATACTGGTATATCAAATATGTTATTCGTTTTTAACCAAATAAAAACATCCTAAACTAAATCCCTATCCTAAACAATTCATTTAATGCATTACATGTATTGGTTTATCACTGTAACGCCGTGCAAATGTATTTTAATAATAAATAAATAAATTACCCAGCATAACTAAGCTGGAAACACTAACTTTGCATCTTGTAAAAAAAACGTTGTGTAGTTATATTGTTTTTATTTCATACTTAAGTTGTTCTTTCATCCGACAATTTATGGCGAAGTAAATAAAATAAATAATAATTTTAGACATTCTGATGCCGATGATCTATAGTGCAAATTGCAACTAAGTTATATTTTAATCAGGTTTCATAACATACATCTATTATTCAAGCGACAGTTAAACAAACAATTGCAATCCGATCTTTTCAACTCATGACATGTCAAAATCTTAACCACATATTGCATCATAAGACCATAGAGCATAGCTATCGGCAAATCGGTCCACATAGTATTGTCGATGCGCGGCCTTGTGCCATAAAGATGTGATCTCTATGGTTAGTGAAAGTACTTCGCCTTGAGGACACATTGATGTACGCTTGTCCTTTATAAGGCATCAAAATGCAATGAGCGATAGAGTTAACGAAAGCTGTCAATCGACAGTTGTCAAATTTCAATGAATCAGAACGTTGACTTTTTGTGAACACATCATTATCTCTGCCTATATATGTCCCACTGCCGGGCATAGGCCTCCTGGCAGAAGTGGTATGTAGTTCCCACGAGGACCCAGTTTGGATTGGGAACTTCACATATTGTATACCGACCTACTTAATTAAAAACCTTCATTCTCTTCGCTTCTAAAAACATGATTTGCTAAAATTTCCTTGGTCTTCTTCTTCTAAGAAATATTATTTATGTGCTTGTACCTGTACCATACCTAATATGTAAATATTTCAAATTTGTTTCGTAGTAATTTGTTTTTTGTTTGTTGTTTGTTTATCCACATTATCATATGGTTAAGCTTATCCAAAACGCTAGGTATCTCGTTGCAACTTATGGAATCCAATCCTTTACATACCTACAATCTACATTTTTACAATGGCATTTTCATACAAATCACAGTTATTACAACACAATCCTAATTAGGTATAAGTTAGTTTTTTTAATTGATAATTTAAAACACTTTGTTTAATTAAAATGTTGCTTTAGATGGACCATTTTGTTGCAATAAATATAACATACCACCATAACATAATCATAAAGTTAAGCAACAATACAAAAATGTAACATCCTGTAGACTGTGTAGACGATCCCCAAGGGTGCACGTAATAATAATAATATCCGAAATTACCAAATTTCCTTACTATATTATGCTTCTGAGATGGTTGTATTCCATCTTTGTCGATGGTCAATAACGAAACTATTGAACTTCATGAAAAGCAAAAGTAACATGTAACTTTCTATAAAAAGTTAACGTTGTTAGTTAGAGACCCTTTATTTTTGAACGTCGGTATATTCAGTCATGGTGGCCTAGTGGTTTGCCTAAACCCTTAAGGGCTTTTTGAATTATTATTTAATTATTGAATAAACTGACGATAAATAGAACGAGGCTAATTAAAGATGTATCAATGTGTTATTTGCGTATTTCTTTTTCATTAAATGGAATATAAATATTTTCTATTTACTAAATACTGACATTTTAGGACCCTAACAATTTACGCAATTCGTTGAGACAATACCAACTAGAATTTTAATGGCAAGTTTAATAATGAATGTGACTGGATTTTTTGTTTACTATGTCATTAGAACAATAGCAATTGAAGCGCTCTATTGAATAGAGACAATAGGGCACAAAATAATTTGCCGCAAGTATGTACAGCAATTGTCTCTGCTCTACTACTATGTGGTGGTAAATTAATTGTTTAGTGACCTAAAATATACTAAAACTACCTGTTTTAAACGGAGAAGTAAGGTAAAAATATTGTAGTCGGTATAGGTGAAAAAAATTGAGTAAATATTCTGTTGTACAGTCAAGGAAACTGAATCACGTCCCAGGGGTGGAAAATTTTACTTTTTTCAAGTTTCAATTTATTTGGCAAGTGTAAAGGATGTCAACATGACATTAGTAGCACAAAGGTGACGCAGTTTCTTCGACTGCTCGTACAGTCACCGTTAATCGTATCGTAGCAGGCTAGGTACCCAAATATTTCGGAGCAGCATTACATTTCACCAAATTTGGAACACATAACTAGCTAAAATTATTATAAAGCACAGAGGGTCAAAGGTATTCTATGCCGTCAGGGTGATCGTAAAGATCTGAACATTTATGGCAAATATACCTTACGTCTGGATTGGGAATTTCACACACACCATTGATTTGCTTCGCAGTATGTGCAAATTTCTTCACAATTTTATCCTTCACCGCTGACTATAGGTACAGTCACCAGAACCAATATCTGACACAACAAGCGTGCATAAATATCTGATACAACTCTATTTCTATGGCCGGTAGGGTGTTAGATGTTTTTGCACGCTCCGCTGTGGCAGATATTAGGTAATGCAGGTACTGTACGAAGGCATTACTTCACGGAGATAAGCAGGGAAGCAAGGAAAATATTATTGTTTACATTATTTAAACTTTTATTTTCATTTAAATTAGCGTAGACGTCTCGTCTATGGGCACGGCCTCTACAACATTGCCCTTTTTACTTTTAGACTTGCATTAAAGAAGAGGTGATGAAACCATCATTCCGAATGACGAAACGGACCCTTTACCATCGATATTGTGGAACGCTCCGAAACAACACGCCTTTAAATTCGATCTTAATTGGAACACGAAGTGGATTCACGTTTTGGTGGTTTCTATTAGTTCACGATTATTATTAACAATAGCAAATTGAACATAGCAAAGTAAAATACATTGTGCCTCTGACCAATGGGACTTTAAATGCAAGGTTCGATTCTACTTGCATGACTAAGCTATTTTTGTTTTGTAACATTTTCAAATATCTTGAATTTAGACAAATTATTGATCCACAAAGTTTAATCGATAAATCAATGTATCGGACACGGTGTTATTGCTGTCTCATGGTACAAGGGCAATGTTTCCTTGGTACGGAGGGCCTTTAAATAATTTGTCATTTTACATCTTAGTACCTGGGCGACCGAGCTTTGTTCGGGCTAAAACTCGATAATAAGCGTTTTCCCAGAGATAAGACCAAGCTCTACCAAGCTAGATCTATTTGTCATCCCCGAAAACCCCCACATACTAAAGTTCATCGAAGTCGTTGGAGCCGTTTCCTAGATTCTGATTATTTATATTTTTTTTTTATTCGACTGGATGGCAAACGAGCAAGTGGGTCTCCTGATGGTAAGAGATCACCACCGCCCATAAACATCTGCAACACCAGGGGTATTGCAGATGCGTTGCCAACCTAGAGGCCTAATTTCACTGTCTCTCTTACTCTCCAAGCAAGCAGGCAGGATTAGCGAGCAAGATGGTGGTGGCAATCCGGACGGAGCTTGCACAAGGTCCTACCACCTGCAATTAATTTTAAATTAACCATTTGCTTTGATATCGGTTCACAGCACTTAAATTTTCGTCTGGTTACAGTTTGAGGTAGTACTAAAAATACACGCTGTATTAGTGGAAGAAAAAAATCGAAGGTTGTTTAGGTGTTCGTTTTGAACTTTGTTCGGTAACTTCCATACTTTTTGGCTTTAGTTTGTAAAAAATCACGTAAAAACAAAATATGAGGATGTAACGTTAAGGTAAGTAGTAAATACGGACGGATCTCATAATTTCGTGTTTTTGTCTGTAAACAAACTTTTTATTATTAATGAACAGATCAAATGGATGCAATTTAGTTCCGCCTGAGAGCAATTGATTTTTGCTCTTCGTCAGGCATTCATGAGACAGAGACAGAGCCGTTTTTAAAAGCTTTTATTTAACTTGCAATGCATGTATAATGTATGTATCTATGTATGTGCGGGTCAAATCTTGCAAGTTTAATTTGACCCACTTCTAATAGTCGGATTGTCTTAAAATTTGGCATACTTACGTAAATTTTGTGACAATACAATAATCTGGTAGTGACATGCTGGTATTCCGGCCAGGATCGTCTCCGCAGGACGGAACTCTTCAACGGTTAATGGCATCGACTAGAAATTTGGTATGGAAATGTAGTTTGGGTGACAATGTAAGTACAGTCAACAAAAAGTACAGTCAGCAAAAAAAGTATTGCATTGCATTTAATAATAAATAAATAAAGCTTGTACTAAAAATGAAATTTTTACCAAAACTTTTTAAGCCCTAAAAGGAACCCTTATAGTTTCACCGTGTCCGTTTGTCCGTCTGCAGCTGAATTTGAAACTTTTTCTGCTAAAAGTGCCGATGGATATTAACTACGTAGACAAAAATAAAATAAATTGAAAAAAAAATTGCGTGTACATACATACAACACGTAAAGATATGATGATTTTTCTCTCGTTTCAACCATAGTCTGGGCTATCTTTGGATAGATCTTTTAAAAACAATGTAGGTTTGCTAAGTATACCATTGCAGTCCTTATCACTTTATTAATTTAGCAAAAAACATACTTACCTAATATACATCTTACAAATTTGGAAGGAAAACTATTACAGCTAAGTGAGCATCAAAAGTTAACGACTATTAGTCGACCAACACCTAGGTAATATTTTCTTTCTTCCCTCAACCATTGAGTATTTGCCGCATATTAGTACCTACGGAAGTGGTACGGAACCTTACACTACGCGTGTCGCGACACGAAATTGGCCAAAATTTCAAACTAAAAATTTAAATACTAACAAAAGTTACATTATGACGCAATTAACGTTACAAACGCAATTAACGTAAAAATGGTAAGTTCCCATGATTAGTGGTTGGTTGAGAAAAAGTTAATGGTTGCCTTTGTTTTAGTTGAGAATTAGATAATTTTGTCAAAGAAGCATGACAATTTGAAACTATGATTAAATGGTGTTGTAATAATTATAGTCAACTGTATTTCAAAATGTAGTAACAATAAGAAATGGATATGACATGCCTCATAAAAAAGAGGTGACCAATTGCTCTTGATACATGCGTGAAAGAGAGTGAGCACTTGGACAGCTTATATAGGACAGCTAGCATGAGAGAGAGAGACGATGGACATTGGTCACTTATAAAGTTTTAAAATTGTGCTTTCTGCATTATTCCAGAAAATATTACAAAATGTTCTGCGTTAAAATTTTACAAATGAAAACTTAAAATGGTTTACACAAGAAAAATGGACATTATTTCGGGAAAATCTTCTACAAATTAAGCTCGACATTGGCAAAAAACTGAATACTCTATTATGTGGCGAAGACTTTTCATTTCGTTGCACATCGTACTTAATATTCCAAATCACACAACATAAAAAAAACTTGCAAATCAAGAATCAGTGAAACTCCAGCGGTCAGATGCGCTAGTTTCTTCAAAGCTAACCTCCATGGATAATTAACATCCACCGATGGAGCGATGACTGGCCACAAAGAATAAAACAGTAATAAAAACTAGAAAAATAAAACGAACTAGAACAAGGAATGCGTGGAAGCGTCCGAAAAAGGCGTTGTGGAGTCACGACTGTTCCGCCATATTTTAGACCTTTTTTTGAACTGGTGATTAGTCAGATTTCTGGGTATTGTGTGGGGTATCTTAATTATTTCTTAGATATTAGGAACAGATAATAGATCTAGTAGGTGTGTGATCTGTGTTAATATGAATGTTAGGATAGGAAACGAAGAGCATGGATTCAGAAAAATAATTAGTTTCGTTTAAATAAGTTTTAGGCCAAAAATTGCGTATTATCGAACAATTCCATTCCTGACCCAGCGTAGTTCGCACAGTAGGTAAGAGGTAGGAAGTTTTATGATTTATTTCTTCGACAGATAATTCGATGTCAGTATTACTTTTTCTTTGAAAAGTGAACGCATCCTTACTTATCCAAATAGATGTGCGTGAAAGGGACGAAAGATATAAATATTTTAAGTCACATTTGTGAGCCAGCACATCTGTTATCTTACCTAATCCGGTTTGGAATTCTCATTCAAAAACTCATTTTGGTAGGCCCACATTTAAGCTTTGGCTAAATCATTGTGTGGGTACACCATTGGACAATTTCGGAACATCAAAAGCTGTTACTGACAGTACGGCTCGAGGAATGTATTGAGTACTTTGTGTGAATGTACGAGGTTTTGTTATTTAGTAAGTAACGGGAAGATGGTTCATATTAGAGATGGTAAAGATGAGGGAACTAAATCACATCAGTGGGAAGCCTTTTCATAATCGATTTTGCTATGATTTCTTTGGCAGAGTTCCACATAACAGGTACCATCAACCAAATAAATGGTCTATCAATTTTTAAACAAGTTCCTATCAAATGAATATGTCTCGTCTATTGGCATTATTGTTTTATGTCATGCAAACGATTATCAACTTTAGGGTGGTAGACCACATATTTGGCAAATGGTACCTACGCGATTCGGTTTTTTTGACTGTATATATCGTCGCTATTTTGAAGGAAATTCAGGCAAATCGACAAGAACAGTGTAAGTCCTTTTATCTTCCATACGTAAATACCAGGTATCTACGACATTACTGCATGAATTTACTACATGAACTTTCGTGACGTCAGATAAAACTTGACGCTAGGTATATTGCGAAGCACAAAGCACTCTTGATCCAATGCAGTCTTAAATCATTTCTATGAATGCATGAACTTGCACTATTTCTGACGAGACGGTAAAAGGTGTACAAAATGTCCAATTGACTGTGATTGGTTTATAGCTACTTTCGACAGGTATGCGAGCATCTTTCGAACTAGTACCTAGTGACGATATCAATAAGATTTCTCCAACCGTTACCGTATTTCCAAGCACCCATTGATTAATTCTTTTACGATTAAAGTTTAATGGTCGAACAAAAGTCAAAGTCAAATTGAAATGGCAAACCCGTTCCCCGGAATTTTCGCACGGCCTTTACGGCCGTTAAATTAGAAACACTGACCGGTTTTTAAATCAATAAGTAAATATACAATACGCTATTAAACTCATCGATGAGTTATACGCGTAAACTTTTTTTTTGTTTCGCCGGATACTCAATTCTGTTTCTTGTAAGGTGTATTTTTTTTGTCTAAAACGTTAAAAAAATACTTGCCCGATTTCCATTTTCCCGAATTTCACTTGCCATACCAACGTTGGCCATAAAACATATAGAACCGTGCTGTTTTCAGGATTTTTTAAAATGTCATCTTATAGAATGCAGTAGGTTAGGTTAGGTTAGTTTAATACCAACTCTGAAGAAAATACTATTTCAGAAATAAATTACTTTATGGCATATGAAATTCGTGCAAACGATAGAGAACAAAAAATTGCATAAGAGTGAGCGACCCTCTACAGTCAATTCTTGGTTTCCTACTTTTGGTGGACCGTTTATCGTATAAAAATAAAGAAAACACACAAAACCAACCGTTGTGATACGACATGTTCAAAAGGAAATTTACCCCTTTAATGGGTTTCTACACGTCAACCTTTGTGTTGATGAAAAATATGAAAAGTTTATTTTTATAATTAAAAAGTATAGCTTTTTAAAATATTTTCTTGAGAATGGTAATCAGTCATGTCCATGTTATGACCGACAGATGCTCTAACCGCAAATTAACACCAGTAACAGAAATATCTGCCGCGCCAACTGACAAAAAATCCATACTTCCATACTAATATTATAAATGCGAAAGTAACTCTGTCTGTCTGTCTGTCTGTTACGCTTTCACGCCTAAACCGCTGAACCGATTTTGATGAAATTTGGTACAGAGATAGAATAGACCTTGGGAAAGAACATAGGCTATCTTTTATTGCGAAAAAGAGGCTTTAAGGGGTTGAAATAGGGGATGAAAGTTTATAAGGTGGAAGTTCGTCGCTGTCGAAGATAAAACCACTTAATACGAAATAAAGTGCAAAATAGGTATCCTAAATAAATTAAATACTTCCCAAAGTTACCTACTATTCCACGCGGACGAAGTCGCGGGCAAAAGCTAGTAAAGAATAATTAAACATTAGGCCTCTTTATAAATGCCTATTGCGAATCTTTGCTCTACCCACAAAGCTGTAAGGCTTGATTGTATTGTTTTTAGCTTTATCATTACCTACTCTACATCTTTTAAGGGCACAATGATGCCTCTGTCACCACCATTAGAGAGAAGTTACGTTGTAACTCCAGTATTTTACTAAATCAATTTAATTATAAGTTCTGTTAAAAGTCTGAAAATCAGTGATCCTTCAAAACAGACTTTTTTAATGCTTTCATTTTTTTCATAAAAAAAAATCAACTTTATACGCTTGTTTTTGAATTTGTACGGAACCTTCAGTGAGCAAGCTCGACTCCTGGCTAGTTTTTTAAATACGCATGAGTCACAGCTTGATTTTGACTTATCCATCCTCTTTATGTGACCACAGCCTTACATCTCTATGAATAATGCGCCCATTTATATTCAAAGCAGCTCAAATTAATAGTCACATTATAACCGCTAGCAATCCTCAGTTAATTCATAAAACAAAAGGTTATTTTTATTTGAACAAAAAATTATGTCGGTTTTATTCTAGTTTTGAATCGCGCGCGCGTTGCTGTCTTTTGGTTGACAGTGCTTTAGCTTTTGAATTTCGACTTTATAATACGTGTTGAAAAGGTATCTTTTTAAATGCTACAGAATGCTAGGCCTTTTGAAAATTGACACAGAGTAGATCCATTGAAATGGGTCACTCATTAAGAGGATCTTTGAAACTATTTATAAAGCAATATATGAATTTGCATTGAAACTTATTTCAAGAAACTAAGTACCTATATCCTACTTTTAAAACAAAGTTCGAGGATATATATCAATGCATATATATCGTGATATATATCCGATATATATATCAAATGATTATTTATGATATATATCAATACAAAAGTTGGTTTCATCATCATCATCATCATCCCAGCCTATATACGTCCCACTGCTGGGCACAGTTGGTTTGAAAATTTGATATTATTAAGTAATTTTTGGCTAGTTGTTGGCCCTGTTACTGTATTGCTACTTCCCAAATGTAGATGGCATTGGAGTAGTTAAAAGATACTCTCTTATAGTAGATTCTAGTCCATTAATGGCAACACTTCTGCCGGCGTTAGTAGCATCAGTCGTGTCAGAAAAATTTCGTTATGAAAGAGTAAGTTTTTGTTTGTTATTTGTTGTGTTTATTCTATTATTTTTTACAAAGAAAGTAATTGATAAAGTGCAGAAACAATTTTACTTAATTTATTTTACAAATAATAATATAGCTTTCATACAAAATGGACATATATCATAAATATCCGATATTTTGTCATTTTTAGTAAATATCGGATATTTTCGAACCCTGTTTTAAAAACTAGGAAAAATATTAGAACTCAATGGAACTTACTGCACTGGGTGCGAAAGAAAATGAGGTGGTGAGAAACGAACACCTATATAATGAGAGCCGATTTTGAAATTACTTAATTACTTCGATGAAAATACCATTCTTAAATAATTTAGAATAAATAGAAATTGGAAATCACTATCCAAAAATAAATAAAAAAACCCGACCCTAAAAGGCCGGCAACGCCATGTAACTCTTCTGCTGTTGCAGGTGTCCATGGGCGACGGTAATCATTTACCATCAGGCGATCCGCTTGCTCGTTTTCCCCCTATACCATAAAAAAATAAAGCTATAATTTCTACTACTTGACTCGTATTTGAATTTCGAGCATTTTTTTTTTATTTAAAAAATCGGTGAGTTTAATCGACCATATCGTGTCTAGTCTATTGGAAGTCACATCTCCCGTTGATTATTAGATATAATATATAATAACTAGCTGTTGCCCCCGACCCCGTCCTCGTAGAAGTGTGAAAAATAGTTTAAATAGTTCAGACCTACCGAATATACTCACAAAAAAAACATAAAAATCGGTCAAGCCATGTTCCATGTTCCAATCCTCTAGCAAACAACGACTGGCCATATTTTTACCGCCAGCCTTATTATGGTCAGCGCCAAAACGAAAGTACAATTCCAATCGAGCCTAACTGTCGCTTGGGGTCGACGACCCGATCAATCAAACTACACGAATCTATTTACTGTTCTCAAATACTTACTTACTAAAAAAACCGTAACTAGTGGCCTAGTAGTTCTAGCCATAACTAGTGGCCTCTCATAAGCAGAGGATCGTGGGTTCAAACCTTGGCTCGCATCTCTGGCTTTACATTGAAGTGAAGTGAAGGAAAAAGTCGTGCGGAAATTCGGATAAACCTGAGAAGCAATTCACAATATAGTGTATGGGAAGTTTCCAATCCGCACTGGGCCCGCGTGAGAACTAAAGCCCAAGGCCTCTCATTCTGAAAGGAGGCCTGTGCCCGGCAGTGTAGCCCAGGTATGTGTGTAGGCTAAGATGATGATGATTACACACTTACTAACTTACTATCTAATTAGGCGTACTTAAATATCTATTGGCTATTTGAAATGACGCCGGAATGCTGTTTGACAAGAAGCGAGATTATAAAAAACTGTTCTACGAGTAGTGCTAGTTAAACTCACTTGGCATGGTACTGCGCACTTTCTTAAACATTACAGAAATTTTCTATGTTTATTTCATTACTGACTGCATGTACTTTTGTATACTGCTGGACTGTGTGGGTACTGTTCAATCGTCATACAAACTTTCAGCATAATTTCATTTTATTACGTTCAAGAATCATAATATTAATTTAGCATAAAAACGGTTTTCATATTATTACCGAGCACAAGCTTTAAATAATATAACATTCATTAGTCATAACAACAATTGCTATAATGCTTATATTAAATAATTTCATTTTGAATATTCGGTTATTCATGTAATGATTAAAATCTATAACATTTAGAATATTGTTTAGACGGTATAACAGCATGCGTGCCAAATGCAAAAAAATAACATTTGATTTGTGCGAGCGAGCGAAGCGAGCGAGCAAGCCGGTTCGGAGCAGAAGCGACTCGGATAGGTTAGGTTCAGAAGAACTTCGATGTTAGGTATTTTTTTTATAGCAGCCCGGATAAAATTGCTCCACAAATGATCTTTGCTATTGAATTTTGGCCAGGTGTTATACTTTACGATCATTATCCTCGATGTTTGTGTAAAAATTGTTTATAATGAACTTTGATAAATTATGCTGCATGATTTTTATACAGTACTTTAATATACATAAGACAATTATGCAAATTAAATAATATGATTTGAGAAATTCGGCAATTGTTTTACCTATATGCATATTGTTTTTATATGTTCTCCATATTTCAACAGATTAAAATTCTGATATTTGTGTTATAAGAAATGAAAATTCGCAAATCGTTCTTATGACAAACATTACACACCCGGACTGTGTGGCTGTGACTTCTCATTGAAAAAGTAAATATTTGGGCCCTTCCAGTGCTGATTATGTAAGATATATGGGGAACAAGGTAGGTACATGTATGATCAGGCTGGCCTTGGCGCCCCGGGCTAGTCAGGCCTTAGGTGCCCTTTCAGATACAAGCGACAAAATGACAGGTCGTGCTTGTTACATTATAGAATATTCATACTCACTTCTACGAGATAAGTAATATAAAAGTTAATACGCTAAGTCCGGTTTTCGTTTAGATCGATCAAAATAGCTTTCAAATTATAAGTGGTTAAGGTTGAGCTGGTGGGCGACAGCCGCCCCGGTCGCCCCCCTTGAGCCTAAGTTAGCTGACGCGGTTTTCAAGGAGCGGGTGGACGTCTATTGTAAAATAGTATGAGCAGCGCTAACTGCACGCGGCGCGTGCATAGGATTTTACCTGCAACCGCAGCCGCAGCAGTGCACCCGCTGGGGGTACCCGCGCCAGCTAGCGTAGTCCCTTAAAGCCAGAACTGTGTAGGATGATGATGGTGTTGTGAACTCACCGAGCTCAGTGTCGCAGTCGGTGTACTCGTGGTTGCAGTCGACTGTGTACGCGGCTGCGCCGGCGGCCAGCGCCAGCGCGCACCACAGCGCCACTGCGCGTACGCACATCGCGATCACCGCCACATCTGAACAACAAAAACGTAATCCCTTTTAATTTTAACAGTAATGAATTTTTTAACGAAAATACAAACTGAAACATGAATACACAGAAAAAAAACAAGAAAAAGAGACCAGCGCTGGGATTCGCACCCAGGTCCTCAGCATTCCGTGTTGCGTGCCATACCCCTACACCAGCACTGGACAGGAGTCTAGGCACAAATTTCTCCCATTTCAGCCTGTTTTTTTTCTTAACAGCTAATTATTTAAATAAAACTAAAAGGGTTAAGGGTAAAAGACCTCGAGGCCAAAGTCCAAGACGATGGTCAGACCAGACAGACACAAGATATCGGAACAGCTGGACTTAACTGTCAGCGCTGCACTTCATCAAGCGATTCATGATCCTCAGCAGTGAGGGAGCAACGAAGAACAAGACATATTTTAAACATTACTACAATTAAAATAGAAGAAGGAAGAAAAGTGACGAGGGTCACCGACATAGCCAAACGAATTAGCTCATTGAAGTAGCAAAGGGTAGGCCGTATAGCATGGAGTACAGATTTCCGCTGGGGCTGAAAAGGTCCACCAACGACATGGACGGAAAACCTGGTTAAAGCCGCGGGTTCACAGTGGATGAAGGCCGCTTTCAACCGAAGCAACTGGAGGTCTATGAGGGAGGCCTATGACAATGGACGTCCTATATATTATGTCAATGAAAAATACGAATATCTTTCTCTGGTATTCTATTTATGTAGTTATAAAGTAATAAGTATAAGTTGTTTATTTGTTACGGTTTTAAAAAATTTAGATAAAAGCGATAGTGATCTAAAAACTTGGATTGAGAACGGGTTTCTGGCTGCCTAGATTTCAAATGTAGTTCCATTAGTAAACCAGTTCGATGACTTTGAATATCAAGGAGATAATACCCTGATTACCATAAATATAAGGTACATCATAAGTAACGGATACAACAAAAATTAAAACACTAATAATTCTGAACTAACTCTTAGTCACGGTGGCTTCGCTTACGTTTTTGTCTTATTCACGATCCGAGATTTTATAAACTGTATGTGAGAATCGCAATTTGATAGCTTATAAGAAGTAGGTACAGTCAGCATTAAAAGTAGGGGATTATTATTTTTACTTTGTCGTTTTAACACATTATTATATATATATGAGAGGGGAAACGAGCATGCGGGTCACCTGATGGGAAGCAACCACCGCCGCCCATGGACACCTGTCAACACGAGGGGTATCACAGGTGCGTTGCTGGCCCTTTGGGAGACTGATAGGCTTGTTTTTAAAGATCCCTAAGTTGTACCGCTCCGGAAACACTGTCCCAGGAAGCTGGTTCCGTACTTTAGTCGTGCGTGGAAAAAAAATTCGCTTCAAGCGGACGGTGCTAGATTGCCAATCATCAAGGTGGTGAGGATGAAATGACTGTCGCCTGCGCGAAGTACGCTAGTGAAACCTAGCTGCAGGCAACAATCCGAATAATTAATCTGAACACTTCCCATGATATATATGCGGTACAAGATGATGCGGTGAGAGATGTAACATCCCTCCGCATTGCCAGAGGATCAAACCGGTCAGAGAGTTCCCGGTTGCCGACAAATCTAGCAGCCCTACGTTGGATGTGGTCAAATGGAAGAAGCTGATACTGGGGTGCTAGATTGGAACAGTACTCCATAAGCGGCCTAACCCGTATGGTGTTTAAGATCGTTGCTGTAAAACGACAAAGTACAAAAGTATGCAGGTACTTTTGATGCTGACCGTAGTTATATAAATTTATTAGTAAGTTTTGTCAGTCATTCTATACCTACATAGAAAACTATAGATTAGGTCAGGTTTCCTTTATAACAATTCTGACAAACGATCATTCTGGCAAACATTACATTCGGAGTTTTAACATAGCGGTATGACTAGCGAAGAGTATGCGAACTTTGGCGTTCGCCAATAGCCACTTGTTGAAAAAAACTCCGAACTTTAGTGTTAAGCTGTCTACTGTCTGTATCTACTGTGTGTGTCTGTCTGACTGTCTAGCTTAAAGGTAAACTTTACTTTAGTAAGGTAGGTCCCTGTAGATTTATCTAGATTAAAAAATTTCAGCAAGTGGTATCAGTTTAGTAGTATCAAAATGTATTCAATCAAAAATCACCTACGTGATTGGTTTATGACTAATTAGACATTATTTTTCGTACATACTAGATGATGGTAATGTAATATCAGAGATCTTTGTTTGACCTGTTAGTAGGTAATAGGACACCTGTAGCAATTCGTGGTTGTAGTAAGGACAATGTGGTTTGTTTTATTGAGCAAGTTTAAGTTACTAGCCACTACTGGTGTCAATGGTTTGACATGGTTGATTTTTAGTTGTTCATTTTGCAATTAAATTACAAGAGTGACCAAATACCGGTAGGTACGTTGCATCAGTTCAAAACCCGTCCCTCGTTCAGCGATTTTTTGGTATTTTTGTTTAAGTGCCTACCCTATGCTAGAATGTTAGTTAACGAAACTAGTAAAATAAATTGCCAAAGTTACATGCACACTAAGTACTAGGTATTTATCATTGTCAAATTAAAGCGAAAATGATCGTATGTTCATTTTATTTACTTTGTAACAGTCGCTTAACGGGTTTTTCATTAATTGGGCGTTTCAACAGTCATTTTCGTGGTCACATTTTTTATGAATGGGCTATAAAATTTGATGACATTTTCGATAATATTATAGACGTCCTGTACCTACTTCTACTAGATAACATGGAAACTGTAACAGAATCTTCTACCATGTCAGCAAAAATATGGCCACGAAAAACAAACGGAATAAATGCTCTAATAAAAACCATGACCTCGCAAAAACTATCTTTGCAAATTTTTACATAAAGCGAAAACCCAAATGATACGTATATTACGTATCTGTAAGATACAAGAATAATAAGGAAATTAACGGTGTCTGGCCATTTGGAATAACCGGAAGAAAAAAGAATTATCGCTACATAATGATGACAGTCTAGTCTATTCTATTACGTCATAGACTATTGCGTGTCCCGCGAATTGTATTGAAATTAGTTGTCACTTTCGCACAAGGTCGGGTGGGTGATGGATCGGTACAAGATCAATGAAAACGAAATCTAGAGTAGGTACTTCCTAAGTACGAAATGATGGCTTGGATAAGTTTCATAGGCAGAGAAAAAACCTTATTTAGAAAAGTTAAAAAACCCGACATGTAATTTTTTTAAAATTTCAATATCACAAAAACGGCTGAACTAATTTCATAGAAACTTGTCTGAGAATCATTTCTACTAAACTAGCTTTTAATTAAAATAACCACATCGAAATCTACCCCTCCGCTTGAGAGTTATGATGCCACAAATAGGCACAGACATACTCATACATAGCGATCTAGCATATAACCCCGTTCTTTATGCGTCGGGGGTTTAAAAAGCCACCATAATGGTCTTCAAAAATGACAATTGAAACAAAAGATGATTAAATTTTGCCTACATTGGTCAGCTTTGAAAAATACTCATAATTGTAATATTAAGTCACACAATGAGCTCGTTGTGTAGTCGTAGCTGTACAGTCTGAACATTTTCTCGAGCTATTCACAACGAATTTCATGGATATTTAAGCCCGTGGCTTATTAAATGGGTAACTGTGCCATGTTCTTGGTACGCATTCGTTTCAGTGATGTGTAATTTTATAAATAAAAGACCCAGAGATCCCCGGAAAGATGGTCTTACCAACTCTAAAATCTAAGGATCATTGTTATAGCGATTCACCACGCAGAAGATCGGAATGTGTGGAAAAAAAGACTACAATATGTAATTGGTCGAAGTCACAATCCATTGAGGGTCCAACTGAGGACGAGAAGGGCACTGTTCAATACCCACCACGATGTGACTGTGACTAAGACATAACAAAACTTATATTTGACATTCGTTAGACCTTTTAAAACTATTATTCGTCAATAAACACTACAGCTTGAACAGAACGTGCCAGCTGCGGAAAACGGGGCCGATTTCTTAAGGCTTCTCATAGTAGGTAAGCTACACGATACCATTGTCTCCGGCACACGACTTTTGTATGGCAATTCACAAACAGAGATATTCATTTGAAACTTGGCAAGCTTATGCATGGAAATATGTATACTGTCAACATCAACATTCGTGGAACTATTGAATTAGATATTAGACTATAGAATATAGTAATATTTGTTTACTGAAGGTGAGATTTGGTGTATAATAACACTGAATCGTAGAATAAAATAGTAATTACTATATTCTCCAGTTCTAAATTTTATGGAACATGAAATTTTGTGCTTGTTTATGGTGTTTTTAGGGTTCCGGAGCCAAAATGGCAAAAACGGAACCCTTATAGTTCTGTCTGTCTGTCTGTCCGTCCGCGGCTTTGCTCAGGGACTATCAAAATTCAAATTCAAATTTAAATGATTTATTCAGTAAATAGGCCGCAATGGGCACTTTTACACGTCATTTTTTTTAAACTACCAGCGCTTTCGGAAAGACCATCATTGCCAAGAAGAATGCGCCGCAAGAAACTTGGCAGAAAGTCATTTTTTCATAAAAATATAATTACAAATAAAATACTTAAAAACTATATTATACAATTAAAGAAAAAAAAAATACAAAAAATAATAATAAAAGAAATACAGGGATGTATGGGGTCCCTTAGTTACAATACTAAACACTAACTATATCTAAACTATATCTACGTTCAGTGGAAGTGTAGAATGCTTCCACCGTCATTTATTTTTATAATAATAACAATAATTTAGTTCTGAAATATACATTTCAGGTCAAGTAACCATTAAGCTTTTGGATTTCGAAGGCAAGTTCACGTCTGCCGCCCCCAAAGTTAGCTCACACGCATGCTCTGAAAGCAGAGCGGTACCGAGGGCATGGTATTGCTTCCGTTCCCATAAGCTCTATGGGATCGTCTTGGGAACTTCGACGTCGCGAGCCTGTGACTAGAATTTAAACTAAAAATATAAAAGTTTAAAATCCATAAGCTTAACAATATACAGCCTTAAACATAACAAGGGTATAAAGTCCCTGAGTTAATAATAAAATTATTATACAGCAAGGGGATGTATACAGTCCCTATGTTAATAATAAAATTCCTAATCTAAATAATTCAGAGATGTATATAGTCTCTAAATGTCAAGGTAAACTAATTTAATTAATTAAATTATACAATCTTCAGAGGTGTAAAAAGCCTCCAAGGTCAAAAACTAATAATAATTATTAAAATAAAGAAATGGAGATGTATAAGGTCTCCAAATGTCAAACTAATAAATATTATAAATTAAATTCTGCAAAGCGACAACGGCAACAGAACCAGAAACTAGACACGAAATGCGCCGGGACACTGCCAAGTCACACTTCACAACACTATACAATACAAATACACCAACATAAACACACACACACACACACACACACACACACACACACACACACACACACACACACACACACACACACACACACACACACACACACAAACACAAACACGAGTACATCACATCACACATTCAACATCCCAATTTTCATCGGCTTTCAGTTTTGGCCATGTCGCATCATCACATAAGTACTCCTCAACTTTATAGTAAGCTTTCTTCAGGAGTGCACTCTTTATGTATTCTTTAAAAGAGTTGTGTGGCAATTTCCATGCTTCTACAGGAACTTTATTGTAAAATCTCACGCAGTTTCCCACAAAAGATTTGCTTACTTTCCGTACACGGAATTTAGGAACTGCAAGCTTGTGCTTATTACGAGTATTGATATCATGTACGTCTGACACTTTCTTGAAGGACTCGATATTCTTGTGTGTATACAATATCACATCATGTACGTACTGTGAAGCTACTGTGAGGATGTTTATCTCCTTAAAGCGTTCTCTAAGTGAATCTCGGGAGCCAAGGGTGTAGATCGACCGGACTGCCCTCTTCTGTAAAATGAAGATAGTTTCTATGTCGGCTGCTAGTATCAATGCTAGACAGCTGTAATTTTGCACGGATATATTTAAACTATGCCGACAAAATGGTATTTTTCGATTCAGTGATATGTTTGCGAAATATTCAACTTTAAAGTGCAAATTTTCATTAAAATCGAGCGTCCCCCCCCCCTCTAAAATCTAAACCAGTGGGTGGAAAAATATGAAAAAATTCAGGATGGTAGTAAGCTAGTAAGTATATCAAATTTACAAGAAAAACTATAACGGTTAAGTTTGCTTGAGAATTATTAGTAGTTTAAGAGTAAATAGCAGCCTCAGGTATAAAATATACCTAAACGTGGAAGATTCCGTATAAAATACAAAGTCCTTAGAAAAATATTACTTAATTTAATAGGGTTCCGAAACCCTATTTGGGCGTGTCCGACACGCTCTTGGCCGGTTTTTTTAATTTTTAATATCTTTTAGTTATGGTACTTTGTCAAGAATAAATGATTTCTATTTCTATTTTTTATTTTATATTCTCTTCTTCTCTTTTAAAATATGGCTTTTCTGTCCTAATTAATAGGACAATTTTGCCAGTGTCGAAGTAAATTCTCTTTGAGAGGCACGTTGTACGGTGGTTGTAGTTTTTGCAACTTGATAGTAAAATTCCAGAAACCATGTGGAGACCACTGCGCATTAAAAAATGACAGACACGAGAGCAATATAGCATTTTGTGATCACTGTTCACTGTTAAGGTTAATCGCCGCATAAAACACTATCAAAATTATACTTCAACTAGCCAAAGAAACAGAAATAGCAAAAATAGATATTATCTACATCCGCCATGTTCGAATGCTACAAATCGAATCCCTTATTTTATATTTAATTGTTTTTTGACTCATTAAAATATATTGTCATTAGCTTAAATTTTCACGTCCGATAAGCGTATTATCATGCCTAATCAGCATTTCTTAATGTTTTGGACACTTGAAGTGCTAATAACGCCACATTAGCTGGCCTAATCGAGGTCTCGTGCAATAGGTACACTCCGATAATAAAGAGTTTATAATTAAAAGTCAACAATTTAAGACAAAAATTTAAAGCAGTTCATATAGTCTCTTATGTTGAAAATTTGCTGAAGCGACAACGGTAAACTTTGAAAATGAATAACGGTCTCCTTGAGTTGTTGGTACACATGAACGGTGGTAATCATTTCCCATAAGATGCACCGTATGCTCGTTTTCCCCATAATAAAAAAAAAAAAGAGGTCGAAAATTTGCAAGAAATATTTCATGATCTGGCACCGATAGACGTGTGTAAAAAAACGCATAAAAGCATCAAATTCAGCGTAAGTACATAATAATATGTGACATGTTATTAAAGAGCTACGGTCACATCCGTAAACTTTCTCACAAACATCGATTATCCTGTTTTGTTCTTAAATATCTTAAACGGAACCGAAGCACTGTACACAATATTTTATCTCTTTGAAAGCCAGTGCTAACGAGCGCACCGTCTCTCACACATTACACAACATCTTTTTAAATACGTAGACCAAAAGAAACTCGCGTAAATAAGCTTTTTACTTGTAAATTTATTGCTCGTAACATGAAATTTCTTGTCTTTATAAAATTTCACTGCACATTGTCGATAGTAAGCGATGGGAACTAGTGATTAGCGTGAATCGGGCAGAAAAAAATAAAGATTACCTACGGACATCTTTGAAAGATTAATTTGCGCACTGATACAGTCAGCTGCAAAAATATGTATCTATTCGAAACACTCGATAATATTATTATGTTACCACGGCCTTATTACATCGGAATAAAAGTATGTAGTACATATGAGTCTTTGGTAGGTATATTTTTGAAGGGTTAGACAAATCCATATTTTTGCACTCGACTGTAAGTATATCAGTTTACAATATTTAATCCGCTTATTCTTGAGTAAGAAGTGTTCAGAAACATTAAAAAGTTATAAAAGACCAGCGAGTGTTAGCATAGTCGTATCAATTTAGTCAATTTTATCATCTTTCATCAGATTTTTGAGTTCTGTACCCGCAGAGTGCCAACAAATACGTATTACTAAGGCTCTATTGTCTGTTGGTCCGTCTGTCTCATGGCTATAACTACCTATCTGTTGATTCATAATAGGTACCTGAACTTCAAAAAAATAGAATGTATGTTTATAGTAATGTGTTATGGTGTTGTGTTGTTGTTGTGGATGTGGTAGCAAGAGCACGTTGGTAAGGAATTGTCGATTTTGACTTACCAGTTTTTTCTAAATTTTTCGTGACTTTAAAATTTATTGTGCTTTAAAAATACCTCATTAACAAAAGGATTGTTTGATTGCGAACGTGTTAGATCTGCATTGTATTTGCTTATTATGTCATACGAATACTTGAGAAAATTTACCGCCATGTTTTAGAAACAGAAACAACAGAGGTGAACTTTGTCGTATCATAACAATATTCATAACATTAGCTTACCTTACTTAAAACGCTCTCACGAACGTGATTCAAAACAAAAGTAACGTGGTTACAGCTATGAGCGACCGGCACCAATTTACTAATACATTGCGTGTGTTATTAATCAACCGTTCTGTGGTGAGCTTATCGGGAGCGCAATGAAAAGAGAATGCGCTCGCCGCCACGTCGGTCGTACGTACATAGTTATAGCCAGGTAAATAAGTAGTAGTAAGATTGAGTACCTACTTGAAGAGCTATGGGCTAATGGACAATGCTCCGAGTGCAACGAGATGGACAAATGACCTGGTTAAAGCCTCAGGTTCACGGTGGATGCGGGCCGCTTCCAACCGAAGTAACTGGAGGTCTACGGAGGAGGCCTATGTTCAACAGTGGACGTCCTACGGCTGATATAATGATAATGCTCTTAGTATCCCTGCGGGATTGAATTGAGGGAATCCATAGAAGAATTAATAGAGCATGGCTCAGCAAAATTGCACACCTTAAAATAGCAGTAGGTGGGTCTATTGCACGATGGCTGTTAGGGTTCAAAGGTTCTAGAATGACGACCATGACAGGAATGTGAAATGTTTCTAGCCCTCCCGCAAGGTGGGGATGGATGAATATGTAAAGATAACGGTAAGGCATTGGCTGCGGGTAGCATAAAACCGATCATCATGAAGACCCTTGCCGAAGGCCATGTCTAACAGTAGTTTTCCGGCAGAGATACGACGTCATTCCACAAATTATAATAATCAACAAACATACGCGAATACGTTCGGTACGTTTATTACATCAAAAAAACTTACACTTACGGCCTCCTCTATGTTTTCCTCTATTCATAGCAGGTGCTGCTCCTACTTCTTTAAAGCGATTAAGGCGTTAATGTGAATGCTTACGAGAAAAAAATACTATTATATCCCTAAAGCAGTGTCGAACAGTGTATTTAGTTTAAGCTAATTACGCACTCACGCTGCATTCACTTGCTGTCGGCCTAATCTTTCCCACACTCGGCTTTTTCTCTGCTCAATCGTAGTTTCGTAACGTATTGTGTCGGAGCATTGTTTGGGAGACGTAATCAATTTGAGCGCCGTTACTTGCCTAGTTAGCATTGGTTTGCATATTTGAGCTGTGACTTATGACGTTGGTCCACTTCGCGACTCCATCAGTAATCTGGGTGGGTTTGAGTCCTAAATTATGACCTAGTACTCAGCGGAGCACCAAATAATCATAAAATTTATATCAAAGAATAATGACGATATTTAATTTCCTTACACCTCTCCGTTAATCAAGGTTGCCTGGAAGAGATCGCTCTAAAACGATGAGGCTAACCCTTTCTGACTTGCGTATTATGGTATATTCGATAAAGAGTCATTTGCTCCAATTTAATAGTTATAACATAAAACTGATTAGATATTTTTTTAGATAATAAAGGACAAAAAATTAACACGCTTTAATTTAAAATTATCTTGAAATAGGTACCTAATTATATTCATAACGAAATCAGTAAAATTCATGAGACTAAGTCGAGTGAAGCTCCGGTTCTGCATAATTAAGGAGTTTTCCAAGCTTGAAGCAGTTCTAAGCTAACCTAACCCATCCTAAATAGGATCTCAACATAAGCAACGCACTTTGCTCGCTAAGATTTTGATGATCACTAAAAACATTTTGAAGAAAAGAGACAAGAAATGAGCAAAATGGAGGAATATTGATGAAGAGGTCTGGACCCACGAAAAGTAACGTAAGAGTAGGCAGTAAGTTTTACTACAAGTGACATAGAATCTGACTCATCATCATCATCATCAGCCTATAGCAGTCCACTGCTGGACATAGGCCTCCCCAAAGAGCGCCATTGCGCCCTGTCCTCGGCTAGACGCATCCAGCTTCTACCAGCAGCCGTCCGCAGATTGTCACTCCACCTGGCCGGAGGGCGTCCTAGACTAAGTTTGCCAAGACGCGGTCTCCAATCAAGAACTTGTTTACTCCAGCGGTTGTCGGTTCTTCGACAGATATGACCAGCCCACTGCCACTTCAACTTGATAATTCTCTGAGCTATATCGATGACCTTAGTTCTGACTAATCTAGAATCTTACTAGCTTATTTTATCATTACATTCATCACAATATAAGCCGTAGGACGTCCACTGCTGGACATAGGCTTCCCCCATAGATCTCTAGTTGTTTCGGTTGTAAGCGGCCTGCATCCACTGTGAACCCGTGGCTTACACCATGTCATCCGTTAATCTCGTTTTGGTGAAGGTCCTACGTTACGCTTGCCGATCCGCGGTCTCCATTCGGGAACACTACCTACCTAGCTAGATACCTAGAACTATCTTGCTTAATACAGCAATATTGCCTGTGCGTAGTAGCCATATACGGATCCGGTACGTCACGTTATATCGCTAAGTGTCAAAATCGTCAAGATCCGTATCATCAACCATTGAGGAGCGCAAGCGGAGCGCAACAAGTTAGCCGACTTTTGCGAAATCATCTCATTGTCTCCACGTTGCTATACCTACACTTCAAAATAACCATAATAACTATACTTAAAGGTTCACAATACGATGAAGATGCCGCATGTCGGAGTTGCGTACTATCAAAAATTTGCCAACTGTACTGCAATATAAATACATGTTTACACTTACACACGCAACCACACATATTTTTCTACAGATTATTTTATACGCTCACACTTTTCCTACAGACTTTACAATAAAATATGTAGGAAAAGTATGTGTATAATTGTATAAAGTAAGTGTACCTGAAGATGTATATTGCAATGGCACAAGTTGAAAACATAAACATATTTTTTTCCGCGACTGTATGCGGGAGTAATTGGGTCAATCAACTATTTTACCGACACTTTGGGCGTCTCCTGCGTTACCAAAATTGTCTCTGGCGTTACCAAAAAATCGTACTTCCAACAAGATATTTCACGGTTTAATAGGTTGAACTTACGTAGGATGGCATGTATTCATGTACACCATCTATTTAATTACAGAAAAAACATGTTTACTTACAAAAATCTGCAATTTTTTGAAAAATGTCGCGAACAGATTAGTGTCGGTAAAAAAGTTGATTGACCCAATTTCGATGTTAAGGTTAAGGCTTTTATTGGTTTTAGGTGCCTACACGAAATTGAAAGTTCGTTTCGTTTTTTTTATGAAAATAAAACAGTTTGGATATTGGATGAACATAATACTTACTAAGTGAATAGTTTAAAAACTTGAATAGCAAGTAAAGAATCAAATTGACCATGAAACTCATTCACACGTAGCTAACGCAAAAGCTAAAAACCTGCTAAATACTAACAATAAAAGTAAGTTCAATTCTAAGTTCGTTATGTATGCCTGAGTGCGGTTCCCATCTCATTGCGTAAGGCGGCCTTGGTAACCAGGGGTCAATAGGGTCCGACAAGCCGAAGCTTTTGGACATTCATAAGCGTTTGATATTATTATTAGCTTATTTAAATAACTAGCAACACCGAATTAAAGAACTTTAGGGGCCACCTCCGAGTAGGCACTTGTAGCTACCAGTCAAAATCTTTTATAGCGACATCGAAGGGACACCAATATTCACCACGCATTTCTGTCACACGGTATAAGACGAGGGTAGAAAGAGATGGCAAATGCGATCGCGAACATCAGTGCGTTAGAGTTAGACAATACAGCCTCTGCTTGAAGTTGGTACCTACTTGTGTTCAATTTGCAAGAATAAGTTAATTTAGATACCTATGTTTGTGTCAGTCATGTGTCAGCCACTTTTGTATTTCAACTCCAAATTTGTTAGGTACTTTTACGGTTATCCCGTGGAAACCATATCGAAAATACAAGCTGAGACATGGATGCACAGAAAAACCAGAAAAAGGGACCAGCGCTGGGAATCATTATTTAATTGCTTTTTACAGTTATCCCGTGAAAACCATATCGAAAATACAAGCTGAGACATGGATGCACAGAAAAACCAGAAATAGGGACCAGCGCTGGGAATCATTATTTGATTGCTTAGTAGCGACCTCTTGTCTGGGTGAGTAATCAATATGCGAGTGTGAGTCCTCGCTCTACTAAGTTGTTTCCACCTGAACTGTGCTGAGCGAGGATAGGTCAAAGCGTTTCTATTGGTTCACAAGAAACACACTCTTCCCAGCGCATCCTCGCACACCTCTGGTGGAAACGCAACCTTACTGTCAGAACTCATTTAATTTGCCGATTGTACAAAAATGTCCGGTCTCTTAATCATAATCAAACGCTTGCAAAAAGTTACTTTATTAGTAAAATGACGAAATCTACCCACGATTTGTAAGTTGTTGAACTAAGGGGTTATTGTTTGGGTACGGTGGCTATGGGAACGCGTCGGCACAAATTGCCGTGGGTTTGTCATGCGATGCAATAGCTTTGAATATTTAAATACCGTTATCCATTGCGTGTTTCGTTTATTTGTATGGTTCTTTATTTTGAAGTAAATAAGAAAGTTTTCTATCACGAAGTTCGGTAAGGGTGGTATGGTTTGGAGGACATGTCGTGTCTCACTTGGCTCGACTTTTTAGTGATACATTGCGTTGTTGTCATATTGTTTTTATATGCTAAGGCCTTTTAGAACTTACATGTTCATTCGTTGATCAAAGTTCCATAATAAAATGAAGATTAAAAAAAAAGATATCTGATACGATATTGGCGTTCTTGGCTCGACTTAAAGGATTATTTATCTGTACCTACTGTAATAAAAAGGCATCTTTTTCACAAAAAGTTAATGACGGTAGAAGACAAGTTTTAGGGAATTATATACTGAAGGGTGACGAAATTTTTAAATGAGAGGGAAGGTTAGAGGTGATTGGAATACAGATTAGTCGAAGGCTTGCCCTACTGCATATTGATTAAAATAGAATAAGTTCTATTTCTTTCTAAACTGTAACCGAATTTTTTCTTTTGCCGTGCCGTGCCCGGTTTTAAAAAAGGACGGACCCATCTTTTCCCGTGGGTGATAAAGGCGACTAAGGGACCTTAACAGGCCCCTTTTCCCACTGGGCACACTGGGCACGTGCCCAGGGCCCCGCGATGCATTGGGGCCCCCAAGTCCCCACTCCTTTACCAAACGATAACCGATAGCTACTCCACTCTCGCCTGAAAATCAGGCTTACCGAATGCAGCATGTTGTTTGTGCCCAGGGCCTCTAATAAGTGAAAAAGGGCCCTGGACCTGATGTGGAAGTGACAGCAGCTATTTATTTCCCACACAAACTCCGGACTCCAGAAATTTCTCAAGTAAATCAACATAAAGCTCGTCTACTTAAACTTCAGACTACGACCAGAAGACCCCACTCCACTATTTCCTATAGAAAATCGCCATGAAAGTTTGCTACTGGACGACAACCAACGATTAAGACCAATCTATCAAGTGTGCACTGACTTGGAAGAATATATCTTTCATATTGTGTGTGTTGCCAGTGATGACATCGGATCTGAGACGTGGTCGCTAACAGTGAGACTCATGAGGAAGCTTAAAGTCACCCAGAGGGCTATGGAGAGGGCAATACTCGGGGTTTCTTTGCAGGATAGAATCAGAAATGATTGCGAAACGAAGAGGCAGTGGGCGGGCACATTGTTCGCAGGACTGACGGCCGATGGGATCAGAAGGTTCTCGAATGGCGTTCGCGGACCAGGAGACGAGCTGTGGGTAGGCCTCCAACAAGATGGAGCGACGACCTGGTTAAGGTCGCGGGATCGCGATGGATGCGGAAAGCACAATACTGGTCTGAGTGGAGAGCCTTGGGGGAGGCCTATGTACAGCAGTGGACGTCTTTCGGCTGACATAATGATCTTCCATCTTCTGAAGTACCTTTACTCTACACCACAAACACGTTCAAGATAGCAACATATCTAAGACAATATTACCTTCATGCAGTACACTCTACCATCAGCTCCCACATAAATCAACAAATGTTTCAGACCAAACTATCACCAGCACACAAACCACTGACACGTTTCGAACTCTAATAGGAGTTAATTGTGTTGCATTATCATGAACTAAGCCCTGGGAAACAATAGTAATGTTTACAATTTGTATTGATTGTAAATTGAAGCGTCTGTTTTGTATTTCGGTTAGAAAGAATGTAGGTGCTAATAAAACTAGAGTTACTGTACGTACGGATAACTACGCACTTTTGGCGTTTACCCGGCTCATTAATATAGCTTAGTGAGACATCAAATAAATTTAAAAATAAACTACCTAAGTCAAATAACCTTAGGTACCTTCCTCAAGGTTTCTTATTCCTTATGGATGTTTATTTTTTAACCGACTTCAAAAAAAGGAGGAGGTATTAATTCGGTTGTATATTTTTTTCTAACGGAAAGTGTGCCTTCCCAAAAAAAAACAAAGCGGGTTATAAAAATGAAAAAGTTCTGTAGTTGACATAAAAAAATGACGACCGGATGGCCAAGTGGTTGGAGAACCTGACTACGAAGCTGAGGTTCTGGGTGCGATTTCCGGCCGGGGCAGATATTTGTATGAATAATACGAATGTTTGTTCTCTGGTCTTGGATGTTCAATATATATTTAAGTATGTATTTATCTATATAAGTATGTTTATCCGTTGCCCAGTATCCATAGTACAAGCTTTGCTTAGTTTGGGACTAGGTGAATTGGTGTGAAGTGTCCCATGATATTTTTATTAATGAAAACAATTTGAGAACGTTACTATTTAATTGCTTTAGTAGAAACGATGCCCAGATTATACTTTTGGTTGGTACAAGTACTTGCATAGTTATCCAAACAATGTACATAATTAATAAGTATACATATTATGTTTATTCTTCATACGCAATCTTCAATTATTATATAAATCAATAATTATTTAGCTTTAAATAAATTAATATCATTTGGGACACTTGACACCAATTGACCTAGTCCCAAACTAAGCAACGCTTGTACTATGGATACTGGGCAACGGATAAACATACTTATATAGATAAATACATACTTAAATACATATTGAACATTCAAGACCCGAGAACAAACATTCGTATTATTCATACAAGTATCTGCCCCGGCCGAGAATCGAACCCGGAACCTCAAGCTTCGTAGTGAGGTTCTCTAACCACTTGGCTATCCGGTCGTCTGTGAAATATAAATACTATTAGACTTTATGAAACTACATTTTATGATTTCTTGATAGCAGACCCTAAATTTCCGTTTTAAAATAAAAACAAAACTTCACATAGAACATCAACTACTATCACCTATTTACGATGATTCTTTCTTGAACTCCATGTAAAAATTCAGAAAAATAGTATCACTAAGCATTGGAGGACTGTGTTTTTGATTATAGTGATATAGTCCAGATGTGCAGTAGCAGCTGGCCAGAGGGGTCCTGTTATCAGAGATGGCGATAACATCGACTCTACAGAACCCTTTATGCTCGCCCCACCCGCCCACTTGAACCCACAAAGACCATGTTGAACCCAAAACAGCGTCTAATGGTAGTAGTAATGAAAGACACTTTGAAGTCTTGCTCGTAGCGTATGTACAGTCAACTACGAGGAGATCGATACGGTCAAAGTTCCAAAAATATGTATACGGGACTTTATTGAGTTAACTTTGGCTGTATCTTAATCTTTGTAGTTAACTGTACGCTGTAAGGGTTGCGACGTCCAAAAACACAAAAGCCGGACTTGGCGCTTAATTTCGCCGGATATTTTACCCTAAAAACCGGAGAACATTTCATAGTAATAAATCAACAATAACATTTCTGAATTTTTGCTCTCGACGCACGACTTTCGAGTCGTGCGACAGCCAGACAAGAAGCCATACAAAAGCCGAATTGGCCCGACAAGTAAATATTTGGCGGGACGATTCCGTAAAAAGTCAAAAATGTCAGACTAAAGCCGGACATCTGGCAACACTATACGCTGTATCAAGATTTTTACCAATAGATTCCGGCAGGAATTTAGTCAATTCACGGGATTCCGATTCAACTGTCAGATTTTTGGTTCACGCGAATACTGAGGGCAAAGACTTGTTAATAAATAAACAATCTACTTAATGGTACTTAAACCACTTGGATTCCAAACAAGGCCATTAATTACATCATCAGGTCCCTGACCGTGACATCACTGTATAAGCCGAAATGCGCCAGTGAGCAGGTTTCTTGTTACACGTATTTTTGTGAAGCCCTAAATTTACAGCTTAAGTTTAACGACTTTAGAGAGATTTTCACTAAATTGCTGCTCTACACCTTTATTCCTATTATAGCTCGATTCACAAGAGCTGGCACGAATGGATTAAATGAGTGAATGAAATATGAATATGACATGCATCTGTCATTACATACAAAAAATCTAAGTGACATTACTTTCGTTCAATCCATTTTCGTGCCAGCTCTTGTGAATTGACCTGTACATAAAATTAAATTTAACATAGCGAAACCTTTATGGCGTGCAGCTGGCCGAAAAAGAACAAAATTTAAAAAGAAGAACAAAATTCAAAATTATCGGTTCGCTTTTGTTTTTTTTCCGGTGGTTCGTTTTACTACTATTTGGTGAGGAGTATACATGGCAAGTTTGATTTATCCTGAATATAAATAAAGTTGACTGTGTGAAACTACTATTTCACTGAGCTCTTTGTGTTAATAAGGGCTGTCACCTCTGTTTTGAATGTGCGTTGAAAAGACAAACGACAAAGTGATAGATAACGATAAACGAATTAAAGGGTAGAGGGAAGGCAAACAATCATTTATACATTGGTGTCCGTCGAAAAGTGTTAAATACAACGCAATAGTCAACGTTTTAACAGGAAGCTAATTATAACGATAAACAGGTAACTCTGGAATTAACTACTTTTAACTTAATAACTTTTGTCACTCCATACAAACGAATATTAAGTTAACAGAAGCTGAATACACATTTATTAATTTAATTACTCTATTATTTGAGACACGCTTGCTGCTGCAGTGCCACTCTGGAGGGATTTGTAACTACTTATTAACCGCTTAAAGCTCTCTCTTGTAACTTTTACTCCATGATGAGATAATGTTTAACCCAAGCTCTGTTACAAATTAAAAAAAACGAATGATGAACAGAAGCTGATAAGTGCACATTTATGTTTTTATTTTTATTACATTCCATACATTCCAATACCAAGGCTGAATTTAGATATGTATTATACCAGAGCAGTTCAAAATACCGTACGAGTATATTCGGAGAAATCTAGCAAACTCATAGCGAAATTAATGCTGCCCTGATACATGAATCAGTTTGTTACGGTTAACATAATGTTAGTTAGTGAAGATGCGATAAACAATTCAGAAAAGTTACATATATATAATGTTTTTACAAAATAGTAATGTCGTCAACTAATCACAATATATGCGCATTTCATATTAAATTTCAAGTAGGTATGACTACATAATATAGTTTAGTGTATGTTGTTGACGAATACACCTACATGAAACGCTCTTCCTCAATGTATTTATAAAAGCTGTAGACCGTTCGGATCGTAATGTAATACAATAAAAAACAATACTTTAAAGTCCATGGTGTCGGTTTGACTTCAGGTATTCTACCCGCAAAGCAGCCTTACAAGGGACTCGCCTTATAAGTATTTTCTAGCTGACAGAAACATGTGGACAATGTGAGGTTGTGAATTGTTACTGCGAGCCGTTCTGAAGGAGACTATTCTGAAGCTTTATATTTTTTGTCAGTCGCACAAACTGAATCATGTACCTACCAGGGTAGGGTAGGGTGGAACTTTTGCGCTACTAATGGCATGTTGACATTCCATACTTTTGTCAAGGAAATCTTAGCTAAATTGGTTATTTAAAGGTTCCAACCCTGGTACATACAGTCAAGGGCATAAATATCTATACAGACATAGCGTCAAATGTACGTATACGACCTTAAGGTTAGTGGCATAAAGGTGTATAGATATTTTTGACGTCTTGGTAACGTACATATATTTATGCCCTTGACTGTACATGAATCAGTTTGTTCGACTGTATCAGCGCAAATTTCGGGTTAGATTTCTTTAAGAACCCCCGCAGATTACAAACTTTTTATATTGCCAATAGTTTAGTCGGGTTTTTAATCACTATGAAGATAAATATATCGTCACTACTTTAAAAAAAACTCGTATCTTAAATTTATAATTTTTCTAAGTGACGATTAGTGATCGGTCGATTTTATGTCGTCGATTTGAGTATGCATTAGCATTATAACGATAGTGATCGGCAAATAAATGTCGTCGATCTGGGTGTCATTAGTATAGGTTTAAGGGTTAGAGTAAGTTAGTTCCAGTCCTATTTGGTCCTATTTCCATAAATTAAATATTTATTTGGTTATTTAAATTGCATTGACTTTAAAATTTTATTCTTAAATTATTCAATAATATTAAGTTACACGTATTGTATTTCTGACTGCAGCCATTGGATTTTTGAAAAGAAAAATGCATGATTATGACCGTTAAAATTTTAACATTGAATAAGTACCTACTTATTCCTAATATTTTTTATTCTTATTATTATTTATCTACTATCGCTATGCTTAGAGAAAATCCTACTCTGTATTTGAAACGCCAATAATTAACATGTTACAACAGCCGCAGGCGGCGTATCGTAAAGACGAAGCCTACCTCAGCTATAAATAAAATAACTTTTCGCAACTACATGAAAGCAATCTTATGCAAAGGAGTTTGTTTTTATGAAGAAGATACGTAAGTAAGTACTATAGCTCATAGGTAACGATCCCACACAGGAATTAAGTAAGAATAGCAAAAATCCCTAAGTAGTTGCAATAACTAATTGTAATAATTACCTATGTTTTTTTTCCTATGTCTTTTTTGGGTTTTTTGCATGTTTAATTTAATTTTACGACGCATTGTTTTTACTACTGTATAAATGCTGTAATTATTTTTGAAAATATAGAAATAACAGTTTCGCCTTTCGTACAGGTTAAGTATTTTCATACTCGTACTCATCTACTGACATGGATATCTTTGCCACCATTAAAAAAAAACTTTTTCGCTGTCTGTGATTGTTGTTGACTGGAAAAGTTTTAAACCACGTAACTATATTTTTAAACCGCACCAATTTTTAAATCGATTCGATCACTAGAAGTGGATGAAACTCGATTTGCAAGTTTAATAAAAGCTTATTAAAATCTGCAGTTTTACTGCTCTGGCTGATTATAAACATGTCTTCACTAGAGCTAATATCCGCAACACGTCGGCATTTGCATGTGAATCCTGTCGCTGTGTTGACGATCATTGCTGCACGAGACGCATGCTGATTTTGCAGTTACCGGCTCTTATGTAATATAAATACGGTTTTTACCTGTCGTGAACCAGGATACAGGTTCGAGCTCATCTTGTTGATTAGTTCAGGGAAAATTTAACATTAATAATAATACAAATGTACCAATCATAAAAAAGTAATAATCAAGTTTTTCTTACGAAATGTATCCGGAATTCATTTCAGCCAACGGGCCATTTTAGAGAATTTTGAATTTAGATTGATCAATGTTTCTATGGGATCATTCATATTAAGTAGGTAGGTAGGCATCTAAACAGCTAATGGGGGTAGGGGATCTTTGCTTATTTTTGATAGTACGAGGGACGGACGGTCTAGATTGTGATTATTACAGTAATATAAAAATAATAACAATAATAAAATTTATTTATTCAGATAACTAGGATCCATCATTTGTTAGTAGGTATAACTTAAACATGTAATGTGCATATACTTATATTATAGTAGGATATAAATTAATTATTTATAAGACTTGAAAACTTGTTCTCGAGAATAACACCTTAGAAACTTGAACAGATTAAAAATACAATAAAAGTACCTACCACTGTTTTCGTAAGTATGCCCTGGGGTTAGAAATATGCTTACTTTTGCTGACGAAGGGGTGAGGCGAAATCATGAGTTACCCTTACATTTAGCCGTTTTCGAAGTACATGCTTAATATAATGCGTCTAAAACACCATTTAAAAAAAAAAGATTATTTGGTGCTCAACCACTGAACTAAATATTCTAGGTGTGTTTTTGTAATACTGTTGCATGTCTGTTTTTTTTCCAATGTTTCTTTAAATATTCTGACGAGTTATAACTTATAACCCAACAAACCATAACATAATCCTCACTCATATATTTTAAAAATACGAGTATGTTTGATTGTTTGTACTGAAAGTACTGAATCAATCGTGAAGAAATTTGGTATGGATACATACCTACATGGGAAGGTTTTTTCCTAGAAAATTGTATATTCCCGCAGACGCGCATTATTTGCAGACGAGAAGCCGGCAGCATCTAATTAACTGATAATGCCATTTCATTTCCATAATTAATTTAGCTATAATTGCTTTGGCAAAACCCCTGATTGATTTTCCTCGACTGTATGTCAGTGTGGTCAACAGTGTCAAGTTAATCACCCACAATACCTACTGACTTTTAAAAATAGCCCAGTAATACTGGAATATTTATTTACGTCAGTGCTTATCAGTCGCAGACGCATCGTCTGAGTAGTACTTGCAAATATGCAATATTATTATAATAATATATGTAGTTTTATTATTTAGAATGAAGTTTAAGTTATCCTTAATTTTACTAGCTTCATTTGAGTGTCAGTGCTTACTCTATAAAATTAAACAAATCATGTTGGTGGCGACGACCGGATGGCCAAGTGGGTAGAGAACCTGACTACGAAGCTTGAGGTCCCGGGTTAGATTCTTTATTTGTATGAATAATACCAATGTTTGTTCTCCCGAGTTCCGTTCTCTCTTGGATGTTTAATATGTATTTAAATATGTATTTATCCATATAAATATGTTTATCCGTTGCCTAGTATCCATAGTACAAGCTTTGCTTAGTTTGGGACTAGGTGAATTGGTGTCAAGTGTCACATGATATTTATTTATTTATTAATATGGTCAAAGTTCCTACTATGAAAAACCCCAATGCAATTAAAAATAATCCAAAGATGACTGAATCACATTTTTAAAATTTGTGTACCGATTAAAATGTTACGAAATCTCATTTAATTTTATAAGTATTTTAAAAGTACTATCTCGCGAAACAGAGACTGGAGTGGCGCAGCTCTGTAAATAAGGCTGTTGTAAGTTTTTAGGCCCATCACCTGGATGCCAAACGTCTTGTTATAAAGACCCGCCGGAGACCTTCCTACACTTATACATGTAATGATAGTGGTCACTTACATTGCACGCCCTGTTAACAAAGAGTGGCTTTGCCAGCCATACTCGGGCACATAATAAACAAACCTAAAGTATAAAAGTTTGTGAATATGTGTTTTTTTAGGTACTCCTTCACGCTAAAACTTCTGGACCGATTTGTATGAAATTTAGTATGTAGATAACGGGACATCTGGAATACCATATAGGGTACTTTTATCCCGATATTCCAAGGGAATCGGGATAGAATCGGAATCTCAACCGCTGGGTTTAGAGTCTTGAATTAAATTTGGCACAGTTGTTTTTAGTGCAACGTGAGTGAAGACCACGATATAATTTTTGGGAATTAAACTGTTTAATTTAATATTTTACGCACGCAAAGACGCGGGTAAACACTGGTGTCTTTATAAATTGAAAGAGTAAAGCCGCATTCACACCGCGTTGTGTTGTGATGCTCTCTATCTCTCTATCTCTATAGCTTTGATGCGACACAACACAAGCCGTCACAACACACTGCATCAGATAAATGTGAACGCAACCATATAAATGTATGAAACCGATACCATTCTGATGCGTAACGACACAACACGACAAACAAATGTGAATGCGGATTTAGGAGTAAAAACCAATCTCCACAGTGTTGAGAAACATGGCACGGCCCTATTTCTCTTTAGTTCTAAGCTAGAGCTTCAATTCTCACGCCTGCCAGTATAGCTTGTGAAATACCAATCAATTTACCCAGATTTTAACCATAAAAACATAGGAATATGGTCTAAACTTGTTTGTGTGCAAAACAGAAGTGGTTATGGTTGTCGGCACGAATCTAACAGTTTTTTTGCGGATGTTTATGAAGTCATGGCTGATTAACCACTGTTTTCATTTCTAGGTAATCGAATATATTTCATTCGAACTGCAATTAGACGATAAGTTATTTTTTTTGTATTATAGTTTTGTTTTAAGTTTAGTTTTCCGTGCATAAGTTTTGTATGATTGTTTTAAAACACTAGCTAAGACGTAGCTGAATACTACTGAATACTCACCATTTTTATGTAATTTTAAATGTTCTGAAATAAAGATATTTTATTTTATTGAATCAGGCGTTACTTAGCGGAACTGCATGAACACGCATAATTTGCATAAGCTTAGATATCGTAAGGTCGCGGGTGAGCAAGGAAATTCTTTCAGTTCATTGATATTTTATTTTATTTTTATTTAAAATATTTTTATAATTAATTACAAAATAAAACAAAATTTATGAAAAAAAAATTAGACAACACTAAGTAGTTACTTATATTAATATCAATTTTCTATTCTTATTATCCTACTGTTATATATAAGAAAGTTTGTAAAGGCGTTCGTTACTCAATCATGCAATACTTAATATGAACAGATTTATTTAGTTGGATTTTAGTAAGAAGATTCCTATCTAAGTCCTCTAAGACTATATAAGTCCTGAGGATGGATGTAGAGTAGGTACAATACAATACAATAAAAATAATCTTTATAGCACACCACAAGTCAGCACAAGAATTTTATATTGACGCAAAATTCAGGGTAGACAATAGGCGGTCTTATCGCTTAAAAGCGATCTCTTCCAGACACCCATTTAGAGTAGTTTTTATTCTGGAGAATACTTCACGGATGTCACGAGCACTTGCTAGTTAATATTAGGTATAAAATTAGCTGTTACTCACGTCTTTGCCTTGAAACTATATTTTTTAATTTTTACGGAATGAGTGTACACTTTTAAGTCAAGGGGGGCTGCTAGGAAATTCGAAAATCGAAGTTCGTATCGTACCGTCCTTCTCACTCGTATTAAATAATATTAGCGTGAGCGGGACGGCAAGATACAAAGTTCGAATTTTGCACTTCGTAGTATAGGGCCAGAGGGCCTACTCCGAAGTTTGAAAATCGAAGTTCGTATCGTACCGTCCCTCTCGCTCTCGTATTTATAAGTGTCTGATGGACCGAACGACACAAACTTCGATTTTCGAATTTCGTAGGTATCACAGACTCACAGTTATTCGTGTACCTACCAGTAAATGAGTCAAGATTCTCCGTTTCATGTCTTATATCTAATTAAAAAGATCATCCAACAATAACCATTGGATAATTTACGAGTGCACTTAACGACCGGCGTACATTAACTTTACTTAATTAAAAACTAGTCTATTTTCTTATGACCATACGGTACAGAGAAAAAGTGGTATGTGTTACAGCGGAAAGTGTCAGAATAACTTACGTGTGTGTGAGTAACGGAACTCATGAGTCGCAGAATCATCGCTACGGCTGCTTTTACTTTTGTCTATTTATGTTTCGTTTCAAACAAATGAAGCGAAGGGTACTTTCCAAACTAATTCAGTAGACATATCGAAAAATTATGGGGAATCGGAAAACATTCCGTTAATGGAACTATTGCAGGTTATTTGGGGACACACTTGGAAGACTATTCTCATTTTTGGACCGCGGGGAAACCTTGGATATTTTGCTTTGTTTCTTGTACTGAACACATTAATTTCAATGTAACTTCCATTTACTTAGTCTGTAAATTTCTTCACACTATGACACACTGTGTTGTATCATTTAGATGTAACTCTACATTAAATACATTTAGAAGCTAAACTAAACATGAATAATGTTGGTTGTATGTTAGGTTAGTTCTAAATAATTTAGGTCATATCGAAGCACTAAGTATGTCAAGCAAGGCCGAATGGTGAAAAAATTATTAGACTTCGCCCTCGATTTTAGCTCTGACTATATATTTATGTAGATTGTCAATAGCCTTAATATATATTGCAAATTTTATAAACAGGGTCAAGATAGAGTAGCGTTTATTATAAACAGGGTAAAGATAGAGCAATGTTTATTATTCATTACTTACACTTACATTACATTCGTAGTTATTTACGTACACTATAGTTCTAATATTACAATACAGTGAATCTTATTGAATACCATCATAACAAAGTAAGCAATACAGAAAATAGAGGTACATAGAGAAAGGTTTCCAATAGGCGTCCTTAACGCATCAGAGCAATCTCTTCCAGGCGACTTTTACAATGCAAATAAGTAAGGAATAGATAAATAAATAAATATCACGGGACAATTCACACCAATTGACCTAGTCCCAAAGTAAGCTTAGCAAAGCTTGTGTTATGGGTACTAAGCAACGGATAAATATAATTATATAGATATAGATACATACTTAAATACATATTAAACACCCAAGAACCGAGAACAAACATTCGTATTTTTCATACACATATCTGCCCCCACACGGGAATCGAACCCGGGGCCTCAAGCTTCGTAGTCAGGTTCTCTAACCACTAGGCCTGGTCGTCTAATAGGGAATAGATAAATAAATAATAAGGAATAGATAAATTTACTAACTACGGTTTTTATATTTATTATGTCGAGTAATAAATCTAAATCTAGACCTAGGATTTTGAGAGATGGCATCAGATGGTACAACATTCATTGCTTGCTATGGCTCAAATAGGGCTAACTTAGCGCAAAGAAGGAATTTAAAGGGTGTGCAAAATAAATATGCAATGGTGTGATGAATATTTATCAATTTTAAGACAATGATAACGTAGGAGGTTAAGATATATATGTAGTGATGCAATTCGAGAGAAAACTTTTGTGACTCATTCAGCAGAATACCCCAAGGCAATCGAGCGTCCTTTTGAGGTTATCCGGTTCAGTTTTCGGTCGTTCTTATGTTGTTAGTAAAGAAAGTCTATATTACTTATGAATTAATTCAAAAGGTGTCACATTTGACGATAATTCGATAAGAGCGGATTTTATTTGGTATTGAGCAAGTTGGTATTGATGTTAGCCTAGAAAGTTTAGCGGGTTGTGTGTGAAGAATTCGTTTATCGCTATTTCGCAGGAACTATATAAATCCGGGATAAAAGTATCCTATCTGTAAATTAAGGTTATATAATAACTGTTTGCCTAAATCCATGAGGCCTTTATTGAGTGATTAAGTGATAAACAGCCAAACAATCAAATATCTTCACAAACTTTCTCGTTTATAATATTAGTAGGATAGAATGGGATATCTAACAAAATGTATGAATAATCTAAATAAATAAATATTATTATTATTATAGAGCCCGAGCGTGAGTACCTATGTAGATATCACAGTTTTCAATAAAAAAAACAGCTACTTAACGAAATCATTTTAGATATGCTGTATTTGAACAGCAATGTTTATATTATATTTATTATTATGTTTTGTTTGTTTGTTTTAGTTTAGGTTAGCTTGAAAGATCCCTTTTAGAGATAAGTTCGCCTTTGTACTCTTTTTGTTTTGTTGTTTTCTTATGTATTATTTTTTGATTTTATGTATAATAAAGTATTTTACTCATAGTCAAAATACCACAAACGGGACTTATCACGCTAACACGCACGAGTAATATTTACCTCGACGTTTCGACCACATTACAGTGGCCGTGCTCACGAGTAAACTGAAGTGTGGGGTGTCAAGTCTGTCTAGCAGCGCGAGTCCTTCGAACTACCCGCACTTGATCACAAATAGGACCGGCACTCGTATCACGAACTACCCGCACTTGGTCATTTTTAATTGTCACCCCATCACACCGACACACAACACTAACAACGTCCGATCGTCCCTCAGAACATTCATCCCGAAGCCGACACTTATTTATAACACTTGACACACCGCACTTCAGTCTACTCGTGACCACGGCCACGTTATGTGGTCGAAACGTCGAGGTAAATATTACTTGTGTGTTAGCGTGAGAAGTCCCGTTTGTGGTATTTTGACTCAGAGTCATGGATGTTCTACGTAGGTTTTTTTTTTATTTTAGTACCTATGTTTATCCGTTGCCCAGTATCCACAGTGCAAGCTTAACTCAGTTTGGGATTAAGTCAATTAGTGTAAATTGTCCCATGATATTTAGGTATTATTATTGCGTAATTGGGCCCACGGTGTCAATTAAGAAGTTCGTTCATCAAGAGACGCAATCGCAAAGTGTATAACGTGTGTACGTGGGTGCATTATCTAAAGGTGTTAAGTAAGATGGATTAATTTTGAATGGCGCCTTGGCCCCGTCCAGTCTTATGCATACGTACGTGGGTTTGATTAATTTGAACATTTGATGTACACTCTAATAAATAGGCATTTGCAGGTGGTAGGACCTTGTGAAAGATCCGCCCGGATTGCTACTACCATCTTACTCGCTAATCCTGCCGTGAAGCAGCAGTGCTTGCACTGTTGTGTTTCGGCGTGGAGAGTACGACAACCGGTGAAATTACTGGCACTTGAGGTATCCCATCTTAGGCCTCAAGGTTGGCAACGCATCTGCAATATCCCTGGTGTTGCAGATGTTAATGGGCGGTGGTGATCTCTTACCATCAGGGGACCCACTTGCTCGTTTGCCATCCAGTCGAATAAAATAAAAACTTGAACTGTTCAAAACGAATGAATCAATTGCTCTTATCATAAGCAGCTGCGATATCTATAGGAACCGACTTTATTTGACGAGCCTATAGCCCAGTGGCAGTGGTTAAAGAACATGGGTTCAATCCCCGCTCGGAGCAGATATTTATTGTATGAAAAATACGAATGTTTGTTTTCGAGTTTTGGGTGTTTGTTATGTATTAAAGAATTTATCTATCTATTTAAGTATGTTTATCCGTTGTTTAGTACCCATAACACAAACTTTGCTTGCTTTGGGACTGGGACAATTGTTGTGAATTGTCCCGTGTTTTTTTATTCGTGCAATCAAAACTTGAACTTTAAGTTAAAAAGAACTGAATCCCTTGTTCTATCACAAGCAGCTACGATATTTACTTAATTAAGACAACGTACCTACATTGTTAAATCATTTACCAACAGTGAATACATAGCACGAGCATAGCACACTTTTAGCATACTTTTAGTAAAGATGATAAAAGTTCGTGTAAATATTTTTAAGTTTTTCTTCAGTTGCGAACTGTACACCTACTATTTATTACCTGTGACTAAGCTATTGTTTATGGTTAACTACCCTTGGTACCCTACTTTATAAAAAACTGTCACAATATTCCCATCCAATAATGACAATTCCGCTCAAGGGATGTTATTAAAGAACACGTGCTGCTTAATGTTTACATTTAATTGTGTCAACGGAGTTACTTTTCACTAGATTATTTTTGGGGAAATAGTTTAACTATGTTACGAAAACGTTACACCCCAATATTGTACCTTGGGGTAAAACCACCGCTTCGAACGTTCAAGACGACGGAGCGAGTCAGAATTAGACGAGAAGTGATTCGTTGAACTCTATTGTAGGCCGCCGTTTGTCCGTATCCTCCGTTTTTTGCCGAAACTCGCTTTTAAACTAACGGTCTTCATAGCAAAAGTTATTGCAGTCCAATGTTAACAATTTCGTGAATTACTTGAAAGTTGATTGAAGTTCTGCAATCAATGTTGTTGCTAATTACCAATTAGTAGGAATGGATTAGTAGTTCACAGAAAGCCGCGGTAAGCTAGAAAAAAAAACATGATGCATCTCAATTAAAAACAGCTTAAGTTGCTAACGCCAAACACAGGGCATGGTGTACATCACATAGACGAAGATGGCAGTGAGAGGCATCTAACAGCCTAAATGGCGGCAACGCGTCCAAACGCTAAAAACAAACATACCCGATCTAATCAACACTGGCACAATCCTCGCACTGTGGCACTCACAAAAACACTCGCGTTAGCAAAGTTCGTTTCTACGGTAAATGTTTTGTACGTAA
>NC_133482.1:11150009-11202804 GCF_025370935.1 Choristoneura fumiferana | reverse complement strand
GGAGCAGCGGAGGAGATGAATTATAATTGCGGATTTAATAATAATAAATTTAATGATAAAAGAATACAAGTTTTACTTAAACTATCACGAATGGTTTCGTGTTGTCCTATAGGACCCGATGTTAGGTGTCGAAAGGCCGCGAGTCACTGTGCACACTGGTTTTGTAATTAGTTCGAAACTGATTGCCTAATTCACTGTGTCGGCGACGTAGCGTGGTGACGTAGTGTCGTGACGTTGCGCCGTGACGTTGAGTTGTCGTACGAGGTGCTGACGCGATGACGTAGCGCTGTGTAGGGCCCGTGCCTACACCTCCCCTCTAAGTCGAGCTACTATTTGCTAGGTTTAGTGCAAATGTAGCGGCTTTCTTCAGCTCTATATTATCTTGCTTGATATCGACTTTCGCTCTGGCTCGATGTTTTCGATATAGTATGAAGGCTGTTACACCTGCTCCGAATAGTATGATAAGGTACAATGGTAATGTAGTGTGGTAGAGGGTTGAAGATTGGATCGCATTTGTCTCGATCGGCTTTTCCATAGATATTTGTTGCTCGATAGCTTCAAGATTGCTCAAATTGATAGAGTTCATTCTCAACATGGGGCTAGATTGCTGGCTTCTGGTTTCTGGTTGTATTGACATTATTTTCAGTGGTTGGCCTCGGAGTTTGTTATTAATGTTTACTATAGTAAACTGTGAAGACTTGAGAGAGCAGTGTTGCGGGATAGTTGCGACGTAACTTCCGTTCAAAATGATATGTTGCTCCTGCTGGCAGTTGATTTGTACTTTAGTAGGATTTGGAAATGTTATGGCATAATGTTGATCGTCCAGCTCCAATAGAGCCTCCTTAGACAGAGAGATAGGCGTGGTTTTACACGTTCCATCTATCTCCTGTAAATGAATGAGTTTGTGAATACAGTCTCGCTCCGTACGAATCTGATGGCTGAGTTTTTGTTGGCAGATGTACCAGTCGCCGGATTTAGGGCATTCTGCCTCTACGTACACATTTCTTGAGGGTTGGTTGCTATGAAAGGATATGGAGGAATAAGGATGCGCCCGTATTTGTTTGGCAATGGGCATAACTTATAAAAATCAAATGAGCCTTGACAAATAATTGGTACTTTTAGGACAACTACTAAATCATTCTTAGAAAAATAAGAACTACATTTATGAAGCTATAGTAATCTCTAGTATCTAAATCTAAGATTTGATCTTTGCTATATATCTCGTGCAATTTCCCAATCATGTCCTTTAGAGAACTTATACTTAAAATAGAGTGGTGCACATTACTTAACTTACTGAAAGCTAATATGTTTTCTATACGTAATAATTCGGTATATAAGTCGTTTATATTTTCACTAACGATATTAAACATTTGGGCAAGATGTGCATAATCCAGCAGTTTTCCATTGCTTAACATACTGTCATTCTTTAAATTTAATAAATCTTTACTTAAAATTTGCTGATTGGTATTCAATGCTGACAATATTTTCTTATGTTCAACCATCCATTTTTTATTTAAGCTTATATGTTCATTAAAAGTTTTCGACAATTTTGTCATTGTTTTTTTAGAATTTTGAGAGCATGATCATATCTAATGGCGTCATTATGGTCTAAGTTGCCGCTTATGCTTTTAATAACTGAACCTAAAGGATCTATAAGTCCTCGTCGCACTCTTTGCTAGAGAAAGTACTCAACTGCGCCGAAACCTTATTGAGTTTAGCATACAAATATTTAATTTGGGATTGGAAGAAACGAAATGTATTATTTGCTAAGGAATTACTTGCGTTAGTAAGCTGTGTTTTGATGAGGTCAATGTCGTCATGTAATTTGCCAAGCTGAATGCTTTGCAAAAATGTGTGGTAGTGGGAAACGACTTTTGTTGGTCCCATTTTAAAAGGCAGGATTCCAGGTCCATCATCGAAACTTTCAAGGTGGATTTCTTGGGTTAGGGCCAAGCTGATCCATGTCCACATCGGTAGATGAAGCCTGTAACAATTGAGATTTACGTACTGGTTTAAGTCGGGACTTAGGAACGGGGCCTCGTTTTTTGGAAGTGTATATGTGAACAGGTAAGTCTCTTTAACTGTATCATGGGTGTATCTAGGAGCTATTTTTTGTCTATCTGCAAGAGGGTTTCGTATGTAAACCTCTTGCTGGGGAGAGTATTCTATGTTAGGATTTCTGTTCATATTTACTCTTGTCATTATGGATTCTCGTTGCTCTAAACAGGAATTATGCACAAGGTTATAACAGTTTTCATTTTGTTACGATGGTCATTAATATAGTTCTGCAATAGAAGTTCTGTTACGTCAATGTCAATAGGGTCTCGTGGGTCGAAGTGTCCGTTTATTAAGTCATAGGGTCGACATTTAGTGAAACTATGTATTGAGCTATTATATGCCAATAGAGCGTAAGGTACTAAATGTTTCGAGTGCTCACTACTGTTTTCGAGTTTTAGTATTCGCAGTGTTCTAAAATATGAAATTTTTTCTATAATGCCATTTTCGTTTGGTGCATGCGCCGCGACTTTGTGGTGATTAATCTTATGAACTCTAGAAATTCTGCAACTAGCTGGTTCGTGAACTCGGTACCTTGATCCGTTACTAAAGTTAAAGGCAGGCCATGATGAGTGCAAAACTGTAATAAGGCTTTTACAATACTAAGTGCGGTGCCATCAGATAACCGGTATGCCTGTGCGTATTTAGAGAATGAATCGATTTATTGTATAAGTATTTTTGCGTTCAACAGTAATGTGTCAGCGTGGACGGTAACGAAAGGTTTTGTTGCCGGGGCACTACCTGGAATTGCGGTCGAATCGGGCAACGTTCGTACTTAGCTGACCACACGATGCATTCGTTTATGTATTTGGTAATGCTGTCGCGCATTTTTGGCCAAAATATTTGTGTGCTAATGCTAAATATGACTCATTTATACCGCGATGATTTGTCTTACCTTCGTGGTATTTACGGATAATTTCTTGCTGTCGTTCAAAATTGGAAACATTTTCTATTTCAGATTTCACTAATACTAATTTCATGGACGTGTTTTTGAATGTATTTTGTATGATAGGTACTATAGTATACATTTCTTCTATAGGCTGGACTAGTATTGCTGTACGATATTTAGGATCAACATGTTTAGTAATTGCGGTTATTAACTCCAGTTCCAAATTTTTTTTACAGATTTCAACGTATGTCCTTAAATGTGTTTCAAATGGCTTTGTTAGGGTATCAGAGATACGTGATTTTCGGTCGATGATGCGGAAAACTATTTGTCTAGTAATTTGTTAAGTGGATCATCAGAAATAGGAATTTCTAAATTGGACTTTCGTTGCTTGTATGGTTTGTCTCTGTCTGTCTGTCCTCCAAGTCATAGACATTGGGAGTTTCAGGTGAGTTTGCTATCATTGAACTGACTCGTTATGTATTTCTATACGTGACAATGCATCAGCGATGGTATTAGATTTTCCTTTTTTGTATATTACCGAAAAGTCGTATTCAGATAGTTTCAAGCTCCATCGGGTGATTCTGGCATTGGGTTCTTTAAGGTTCATCATCCACTGCAAAGGTTTGTGGTCGGTTATAATTTTGAATTTACGACCAAAGAGGTAGGGTCTAAAATATTGAGTTGCACACAATCGCTAATAGTTCTTTCTCAATTGTGCTATAGTTTAATTCGCTGTCATTTAATGTACGGGACGCAAATGAAATAGGTTTATCGGAAGTTAAGGGTCCCTGCGAGAGGACGGCACCAAGGGCAACGTTAGAAGCATCTGTTCGAAGGATGAATTCTTTGGAAAAATCTGGGTACTGCAATATGGGGTCATTTATAAGCAAAGTCTTGCATTTCTCAAAACATTCTATATATTCCTGGTTAATGTTTACGCCTTTATTTTTCTTTAGGCACTGAGTTAAAGGTTTTGTTATGCGAGCAAAGTCCGGAATAAATTTCCTATAATAACCAAGTAGGCCTAAAAATTGCTTTATTTGCTTTGCAGTTCTTGGTAAGGGATATTTTTTTATAGCTGAAATTTTATCAGGATTGGGTTTTACGCCCTGTGGAGTAATTATATGCCCAAGATAAGGAGTTTCTGTTTCATGAACTCTGACTTATCCATTTGGATTTTAAAATTCGATTCCCTTAGTCTTTGGAATATTTTTTCCAGATTGATTATATGTTCCTGAAGGGAAGTGGAAAAGACTAATATATCGTCCAGATATACTAAACAGATAGAATTTTGTAATCCTTGTAATACGTTGTCCATTACGCGTTGGAATGTGGACGGGGAATTTTTTAAACCCATTGGCATGCGTAGAAATTCGTAATGACCATTTTCAACATTAAATCCAGTTTATGAATGTTGGAAGGGTTTCATTCTACTTGGTAAAAGCACTTGCCAAATCTAAAGGTTGTAAAATATTGACATTTGCCTAGTTTATCTAGGATGTTGATATGTTGGGGATGGGGTATTTATCATCTTATTGTTTTTGAATTTAGCTTTCGAAAATCAACTACTACAATTCCACTTTACTTTTCCGGATGCGTCAGATTTTTTTGGGACTACCCAATGGGTGCGCTCCAGGCTGATGTTGATGGTTGATTATTCCTGTTCTAAATTTTAGCTATTTGTGTTTTTAACTTCCTGTCTGTGAATGTACGGATATCTATATGTCTTGCTATGAATAGGGACTTCATCTGTGGTTTTTATGTGGTGGTTTTATTTGATTGGTAATGTAAGAGGTTCATCCTCTATGTAAATATGTCTGCGTATTTGGTACAAGTTTCCTTAAGTTGAGTGTCTCCTCTGTATTTAAATGATCTGTGCGCAACCGAGATAACACGTGTTCAACTCGCGAAATTCGCTGTGAGTCATCACTGCGACGACACCTGGTCTCAGAATTAAATAACTCAGCGTTAACCGGCTCGGTTAGCGTGAATATTACATCATGTGGGAACGGATTGGTGATTTCGACAATACTTTGTTATTGTTTGCGGTACTGATGCAATTACTTATAATGCAATACAAAGTACTTGCCTTTCCACGAAAATGTCGCCGTTTTGGACATCTACTGGGGTTTCTACTAGTATGGAAGAATTTGCGGGTATTACGGATTCAAGTAAATTTATATTACCGGAGGTGTACATACATATCGGGTTTATAGCTTGTGGGGTTCTAAACTGTCGGGTTCCGTAATTTATCACGGCTTGCCATTGTTCTAGCAAATCACAGCCAATCAAACCATCAAAGTAGTCATGGAATTTATAAACGAATAATTTCAGCGGTTGATCACTATTAAATTCTGGAAAAGACGGGATCGTTATAGAGTAGTCATTGATTGTGGATGCATGTATGTTTGTCACAACAAATGGATCGTATTGTAGTGGATATTCGGTGTAAAATTGCTTGACAGCTTCGGGACTGATAAAAGATTTATTCGCGCCGGTATCAATAAGCAATTTTAAAGGTGGGTTCTGTATTTGTACATAGGGCAACTGTTGTTGATTTTGTGAATTAATTTCTATCCGGGTAAAGTTTTCGTAACATTCTTGCAAAAATTTTGAGGATCTGGGTCTCAGCTACGGTGTCCGGTTCCTGAACTTGAGTTATCTGTTCGACATCATCGGAAGGTACATATAACTCCGGGGATTGGTCGTAGTCATAGTCATAGTCAGCATAATAGTTGTTGTCAACGTAGCTTTCGTCAGAAAATAGGCATTCATGTAAATTTGTATTTGCATTGTTATTATTACGGTGTGGGTACTGATTCCAGTTTCTACTTGGGGCTAGAGTGCGGGCTACAGGATGACTAATACCGCTCATAGGTCTGGGGTAATTTTGATTCTGGTGGGAAATATGGGTCTTTGGGGAATCTTAAACCCTGTGGACATGTTAGAACGAGGTAATGCTCGAAACATCTGCTGAGTCCTGGATGGGCCAGCCTGCTGTGGGTTAGTTTGAGGTCTAAAAAAATTAGTATTGTTATCAGGTCGCTGCTGCTGAAGATGCTGCGTGTTGTTATTGTATGGCCTCTGTGGAATGTTAGTGTTGAACTGTTGGAAAAATTGAGGTTTTTGCGCAATTTCGTAGTTTTTATTTTTGTTTTGTAAATACATTACATTGAGCTCTGCTTGTGCGTATTCGAGTGCTTGTTCCAGAGAATTAGGTTTCATACATCTAATGCGGGATCCTAAAGGTTCAGATAGGCCTCGTAAAAATGTTTGCAAAGCTAGATTCTTATATCTCTCTTTTCGCTGATATGGTGGTTTCTACGGATTCGTGCAATTGAACGTAAGTTACTATGGTGCTCAGTAGGTGCTGACATTTTTCATAAAATACTTGGGGAGTATCACGACCTTGCGTCATCATAGACAAATCTGTATATAACGCAGTTTCATTTCTGCGGTCAGAGAAATTATTTATAAGTGATTCTCTAATCCCGGCCCAAGTGTCAGGAATGCCATTGGTGGCAAGGGTTCGCGCTGCGGAACCAGTTATTTTGTTTAAAATTCCATTTAATATGGATAAATTATTTAAATCATTCCCGGCACCTGGTTTCACATATGTCGTAATTATTTTATCACACAAATTAAGAAATCTAACCAAAACATTAGGATTACCATCGAACTCTGGTACTACTCTAAGGGCTTTAAAAATATCATCTATATCTACTTCTCCATTTTCTCGTGTTCTGGTATACTACTTAAATTTCTAAAAGAATCGCTACGCGCGGTGCGCAGAACTTTTCGTTCGCACACCCGAGATCGGGCAGAAAGTGGGTGAAAAATTTTGGATATTGGGAAATACACAGGAATGCAACCAAACCCTATGTGTACTCACCACCACATTTCACGATGTCACTTTTCTTCCTCTTACTCAGGCGGCAAAATGGTCTCCTCGTCTGTGCTGCTCAGGTTCTTTGAAGAGCCAACGTGCACGTAGAACGTGATCAGGACGGATATCGATGTTAGATTTCGCGTACCGACTCGGCTCGACTCACGACTGCGCCAATTATGGAGGGGGCAGCAGCGGAGGAGATGAATTATAATTGCGGATTTAATAATAATAAAATTTAATGATAAAAGAATACAAGTTTTACTTAAACTATCACGAATGGTTTCGTGTTGTCCTATAGGACCCGATGTTAGGTGTCGAAAGGCCGCGAGTCACTGTGCACACTGGTTTTGTAATTAGTTCGAAACTGATTGCCTAATTCACTGTGTCGGCGACGTAGCGTGGTGACGTAGTGTCGTGACGTTGCGCCGTGACGTTGAGTTGTCGTACGAGGTGCTGACGCGATGACGTAGCGCTGTGTAGGGCCCGTGCCTAACACGCGGGTCGTGCGCGGGCCCGCGCCCGTCGCCCGTCGTCACAAACAGCGCGGGCCGAGCGCAGTGTTACCAACTCTCAAAAATATTTATCCCTAAAGCTTAAGTTAAAAACCCCTAAAACTCGTTTTTAATGAAAATGTTTACTTTAAATTTGAATATTTCGCAAAAAAATACTGAATCGAAAAATCGTCTTAGTAACCCCCTAATGCTTTTAATTTAAAAGACCCTACACTATAGGGTTGGATGAGAAAAAAAACCCTTACTAAAGTAAGGGTTTTATTTTCTATGGGAGGTACCCAAAAAAAATGTTTTTTTAATTTTTCATTGTACCATTTTGTTGGGATAGTTTTCATAATAAGTATATCCATGTAAAATTACAGCTTTGAAGCATTGATAGTCCCTGAGCAAAGCCGCGGACGGACAGACAGACTGACAGACAGACAGACATGGCGAAACTATAAGGGTTCCGTTTTTGCCATTTTGGCTACGGAACCCTAAAAACCGTATTCATGCGCAGTAGCTAGTTCATTTAGGCGAGAATAAAATTTATTTATTTTATTTTTTTAATTAATTGGTAGGTACTACAGAAAAATCTGTTATTTTTTCCATTGACTAGTCTAGCTTATTCCTGTCTATAAAAAAAAATCAGCCACTTTTAAAAATTTCATCCATCGCCCATCATTACATAAATTGGATTTAATTAAGTAAGTAAATAAAGTTTGACCTTGGTGCGCAAGCGTGTTTGTCGTTTTCCACATATATCTCGCGGCACTGTATAATTCTGTGTCGAGTTGACAAAAATGTCGTATCTATTATTGGTTCTAGAACTGTTTTAATTTGTACTCCAAAAGTCGCCAGATACCTAAACCATTTCTGTCGTCAAAACTTTTTTGCGGTCGCTAAGATTTAAGCAAAAGTCGTCACTTCTAGGGACTAAGTCACTAAACTGGCAACATTGATAGCCGCCGCGGGCCCGTCGCGGGTCCGACCCGCTCTCTGTGTGAATACAACGAACGCGCGGCTCACGCGGCGGACACGACCCGACCCGCGCACGCTTTCTGTGTGTGTTGCCCTTAAGCTTTATACCTACTCGACCTTTAAGTTTACTTATTATTGTAGATTTTGTATCAATTAATTGAGTAACAAGTTACTTTGCAGAGACGTCAGTATAAATCAAATAAAAGGAGTTAAGTAGGTATAGGTAAAAGTGTAGTTAGTTCATTGGCTTTGTATCAACTTTAGGTATCAATCAACAGTATTAAGCAAGTTTTATTAAGACCAATTCTACTTCTTTTGTCAACACTACTAATATAACAGTAAGTATGTACATAATATAATGTATAGATTACGGCGAAGTTCTTATTATAGTGTGTGTGTGTGTGTGTGTGTGTGTGTGTGTGTGTGTGTGTGTGTGTGTGTGTGTGTGTGTGTGTGTGTGTGTGTGTGTGTGTGTGTGTGTGTGGTGTGTCAAGTGTATCATGATATTTATTATTATTATTATTATTATATTTGTAGCTAATGAAATTAATGACTGAATGCCTATAGCAATAAAGTAATGCGATGAGAAACTATACAATTCGTATGTATATTTATATACATTATACATGTGTGGTATACCTATAAGAAAATAATGGAGCAAAATGCTATTCATCCCTTAAAAGCAAAACTATTTAACTATTTCTACTCGTTTTATTTAAATCAATAAGGAAACTTAACACTGAACTAAAAGAATTTATTTGCTCACCCGCGACCTTATGATAGCTAAGTTTGTGCAAGATATGCGGGTGAGCAAATAAATTCTTATAGTTCATTGATATGGACCTCCGCAAGTTAACGCCTGGCCCAATAAATTATTTAAACTCAACACATTTTTTTTTAAATTAATATTTAAGTACGTTTATATTTCCTGAGTTGGCAACGTTGCATTTTTGTTAGTTTTTCTCGATTATTCCATAAAAATTGAATGAAAATTCAAAATGTGGTCTTAATATATATATAAATAAAAATTAATCGTAAAAATGTTGTTGCTAAGCGCAAAACTCGGGAACGGCTGGACCGATTTCGCTAATTCTTTTTTTGTTGTGTTTGTTATCATCATAATAAGCTTTTACAATAACAAAAAAATACAACGGGGGCGAAGCCGCGGGCAACAGCTAGTATATAATATAAGGTAATGTGTCTACTGCAATAATTATTCGTGATAGACTTTTATTTTCTTTAAAAGCCGTTAATAAACATTTGTTCGTTTTTAAAGAATTTAAAAGTCTATCACGAATAATTATTACAATAGACACACACATTAACTTATATATTAAGAACAGTTCAAACATAAGTACCATATTTTTAATTTTCATTAAATTTTTATGGAATAATCGAGAAAAACTAACAAAAATGCAACGTTGCCAGCTCAGCCGTGTCGTTTAACGTCAAATGAATAAATGTCAGATCAGAACAAAGATATTCATTAAATTACGACACCGTTCAATACCGGAAAGCATAATATTTATTTATGGAAACACCTGAAAAATATTATGCTCATAACTAGACATAGCGTCGTCGGCTTTTCCTTGGAGACGGTAACTTTAAGTAAACCCATTCAAGTGAAAGAGTTGCATCATGATTCATGGTTACTTCAAAGTCATCACCTGATCAGAAAAATCTATGTGAGGTTATGATTTTGTGTCGTTACTGATATAAGACAAATACAACTAGTGGTTCGGTGTATGTATTGCATTGTAGACCTTGTGAGCCTGCTACTACGTTTTCAACCCCCACGGCGGCGCCATTTTATAAAAGTTCCAAAAGCTCAACCAACAAAAAAACATACTATCGAAATTGCTCACAAAATTTCATTAGAGTCGTGTGAGAAATGCGACTTACATACTTAATATAGACACGAAAATGTTTTTGCCCAAGCTGAAAACGAACCGCTCTCGGTCAATAAAACGGCCCTTCTCATTTTATTGTGCACCCGTTTAATTATAGTTTAACTTTTTTTTTCATGCAAAAGCGACATGGCACTAAGACTGAGTGGACATCTAGAAAAAGAATGGCTGCCATTTACATTTATATGTGCACTCAAGTCTAATTACCGTGTCAAGCGGTACGGTAATTAGACAGGTGCATAGTAAAATGAGAATGGCCGAAAACAACGATTATTTCATCATAAATTAAAAGCGGTTATGTAAAATTCTGATTTATTCCCAAATGCATGATTAGCTGATAACGAAGCGGTTAGTGATAGTGACATTGGGACGTTATCAATCTACGTAATAATCTATCGGTCACGAAAACTTGCCAGACAGACCGGTATTTATACATTTATTGAGGAAAAACACACGCTGAAATTAATTATATTCAGGGTACCTAACTGTGTAGTTTTTAGTACAACATATTTTATAGCACGATGACCTGTGACCCCAGCGTGAGCGTGTTAAAAGTTGGTGCGAAGTCTACTTATACCAAAATTACGAAATTAGTGAATACCAAAGTTTCAGACATATTTTCCGACTAAAATTATAATGTACCTATGCATAATAAATTATTTAACAGAGGATTTCGCGATGCTACATTGTTATATTAATTAGTCGCCATGGTTGGTTTTTTACACTATGAGTTATATAACAGATTATGTTATATTTAAATTCGTGTCACAGACGACGATCATTCTTGCTTTATTAATGGCTACATTTAATTCTAATATTCTTAAGTATTCTTATGCATCATTCATTAGAGATGGACCATCTCTTCTCATATTGGAAGGTCTAGATCACCAAGACCTAATATTTTGTCGAAGTATATACCTTAAGGCCCATATGGACTGCAAGCACTTGCATGCAAGTTTCACTACATGCCGTATTTGTTTGATCAACTGAATTCATTGTCCCTCAATGCAAGCATTGCATGCAAGTTCATATTATCTAATGCAGTCGATATCACAATCGCTTTTACCGCTTCTGTCAAACAATTACGATGGACGGTCAATGTAAAAAAATGCCGTGTACGGATAGCGTGAAAAAGCAAGTCGCTTTTTCTGCAATGTCACAAACAAGATTACCGTTAAGCAATATTTTAGTTGTCCTAATTTTTAAACACAAACGAACTCCTACCCACCAATCACCAAAAAAAAAATACCAACTAAACAAATGAATAAGGGACTTGTCCCATTAAATGCTAGTGTCCTGTGGTGATCAGCTCAGAGATTTAAAATGAGGCGACATGACCGCAGGACGCCGAATGAATCTAGTGGCAAGTCCGTTATCGATTGCTGAGAATTAGAAGCAAATAAGTTTTTGTCGACTCTACTTTTTGTTGACAGTACGTAAGTTGAACGCGACTTGTAAGATTTTAACTTGATTTATCAATGAACAAACATACATTGCAAGTTAAAAAGCTTGATGGATCCAGACATTACTTCGCGGATGTCTAATGTATATTACTTGCCTTACTTCATCGTTGCAAAAACAACGGAGAAGAAAGATAATAATAAGATATAAGATATTATAGTTAAACAAAAAAAAAATACTCACGCAACGAAACGACGTCCCGCGCCCTTAGGTACGATATAGCTAGTCGCATCACAGAAGCCTTGTCCAGTTGCTCCACCTCTTCCTTTTTAGCTGGCAACTGGTCCATCAGCTCGGAGAATATCTGCATTTCCTTGGTCCGACGGCATCGTGCCGCGACGCGGGATTTCTCCTTGCGCTTCTCATTGTTCCTGGAAATAAAAGAAGGCTGTTTAATTTTGTTGCCAAAACACTTCTCTCTTTTCTTCTTCTCCTCTTTTTTCTCTGAGGCAATACACTTTCTTCTTTGCAAAATAAGATGAATGTCTCTAGACAGTGAGGTAGAGGTAGGTAGAGGTAAATTTTTCTTAGTATGAGTTTGTAGGACCGTAACCAGTTTTGACATAAGTAGACATAGAAAATAAAATGAAAAGTGGCTGACAATTTTTTGAGTGAAGATAAACTAAAGGCTACTCGTGCAACTTGTGTTTTATCGTCTTTCATGAACACTAATAAATAACTAAAGCTCTATGCAAATGCCTCCTGAGGAGTAAATAAAGCGCACTCATATCATAAATTTCAAGTATTTTTAAGTGATTTCTTAAACTTGCTTGGTGCACAGGCCATAGTCATATTCAGTATAATAGGTAAACCATATAGCATTTATCGATTAATTTCTAAATTTCAAAAGCACCAGATTTTTTTGTGAATTGATTAAACCCACATTTGTTAGGAAACAATGTGTATTTACCATAAAGGAAACAAGTTGAGAATAATGGCTGCGTTTCCCTATTTGTATCTTGAGCCTAAATATCTAGATTCAATCAATGCATGTTAAGTAAAATTACATAAACTTAATTGATTTAAAACGCGCAGCATGTGTTTTGGAGCAATCGCTATACAAATTTTTGAGGCAATGAGGTCATTCGATTTTTCTTTTGTTATACGATCACTAACTTTGCTCCAAAAATAAACACCCGTCTTGTATCTGAGCTCGTTCATGTTTTAGCCTAAAACATATTTAACACAACATACGAAGATTACGAAGAACAATATACCTAATACAAAGCTTACCTTTTAGTAACAGATTCTAGAATATGGTTGTTGGGTTTCACCCAAGCGTCAGGTATCCCAACTTTACACATCGCAAGAATTTTTCATTAGATATTAAACTAGAAAGTTTTAATCAAATTGACACAAGACAATCCCAGTCAAACTCTGAAGTAGTAATGTCAGAATAAGTTAAGAGGTACAGACTACAAAATATAATACCATTAATATGTCATTAGGTGTCTGCGCAAGACCAGTTGATCGTTAATCTATATACATAAAATTCATAACTGACTGACTCACTGATTGACTGACTGTTGATATATCAATGCACAGCCCAAACCACTGGACCTAGAGACTTGAAATTTTTCACATAGATACCTTATACAATGTACCATATATACCACTAAGGAAGTAATTTAGGAAATTCCCTCGGGAATGGGAAAAACGGGATTTATGTAATCGATTCCGAGTGGCCCTATCTCAGTAACTATAACAACTACTCTTCAAATTTGATACACAAATAGGTACTACATTAATTAAAACATTAATTTAAGGTTTTTTGGAAATTCCCACGGGATGAGGAAAAAACGGGATTTATATATTCAGTTCAACGAAATCCTATGAACTATAATTATAATTACTAGACCTTTCAAATTTGGCACAGAAGTAGGTGATTATAATAATAAAATACAGTTCCAAGGATTATCGAAAATTCCCACGGGATGAGGAAAAAAGGAGATATATTCAGTTTAACGAGATGGATTATTCGTTTTACTGGTCGTAAAAACTGAAATTTGGAATTTAGGTTCCTTGGGGAGTGTAGGGGAGTACTACAAAAAGATTTCCCGAAATTCTGACGGGAACAGAAAAATACGGGATTTTACGTTCTAAGCTTTTTGAAATACTCATGGTACACGCGAGCGAAGCCGCGGGCAAAAGCTAGTTCTATATAAAAGCCTTCAATTATTAAGGTAATCAATTCATTTAGCTGTTAGGTTTTGAACGTCTCTAGTGTCAGTCACAGCACCACCAGTATCTGACACAACCACAACCAGAGCGTGCATAAATGTCTGATGCGACTCTATTTCTACGGCCCAGATATTTCTGCCTGCTGCCTGCTGGACGTGCCACATATTTCTGCACGCTCCGCTGTGGTATATATTAATGCAGGTGACTGTACAATCGCGCATGCACATGCGTATGCCTATTGTGTATTTAAGAAAATGATATTAAACTTGGTGTAGATGTCGGCGGCCGATCTTAAAATCCGCCAGATCATGAAATTCCTAGGCACATCATGAAATGGCGCCATTTCATGATATGCCTAAAAGTTGGCCAGGCATATCACGATGTGCCTAAGAAACAATACGGCAGATCGATTAGAGCAACGCATTCGTCGATATTCCTAGCTTTTTACCGGGCACATCATGATATGCTGAAAAAACAAAAAATTTGGTACGACGAGCGAAGCGAGGAGTGGTTAGTATGAACTATGACCACTACGCACGACCCGAGCGAGCGAAGCGAGCGTGCCGCGGCAGCGGTCGTCGAAGTGCCAGAAACGATATGGCGGCGTTTCATGATCTGCCTAAACGTCACTAGGCAAATCGTTAAACGTTTAGTTTTTAACGATATGGCGGATGTCCCTTAGCCAATTCATGAAATGGCGCCATTTCACGATATGCCTAGGAATTTCGTGATCTGGCGGATTTTACGATCGGCCGCCGACATAGACACTAACTAGATGTAGACAATGTTAATCTAACAGCGATTTCAAACTTCTCTGACAATAAATCAAGTGGCATGTGTAAGAAGTAAAAACATTGTGGACTTAGCCAGACGAGAAAAGGATTAGCATTAAAACCCAAACAAACAGACAGAAGCATTGTGGTTAACAGTGTGACAAATATCATAGTAGCACTTCAACTTCGTCTTTCTTTTACTAGATCTTTAGATTTTATGTTGAGAACAAGTCGAGATGCAACATTTCGCATTCGGTGATATGAGAATTGATTGATTGAATTGAAGTACAAGGGCTAAAAGATAACCGGGTACAATTTAAAGACGCTATCAGTTTTTTCTTATTGTTGTAGCCTTCGATTAAAAATTAGTACTAATTTTTAATTGAAGGTAATAGCAATCAGTAGGCTGTACGGTTCCTTCTTGTAACTATTCTAATTTTGGATTTTGTAACTTTATATTGAATGTTGTAATGATACTTATTCTTCAAAATATCCCTATTATTTACCTATATTAATCTCTATTATTAAGCTTCAGTGAACTACAACACAGAAACAAGCAAAATACAACACCGGAAGCAATATAGTTAGGATATCGCTTCACCAACTGTCATTGTCTGGTTGCATTCTAAATCGCGTCAATGTATACCAAGACGCCATGTTGCGGTTACAAGTGAAGACAACAATGATAGTGAAGAAACTAATAACGCATATAATTTAAATGGATTCAAGCATTGGTCTGTTGACGCACGACGGGCCTCTAATCGTGACCGCCATTCAAATTAATAAGACGGTAACGTATACAAAATTTATAGTGTCATCAATGTACCTTGAACACGCTTCAATTCAATAAATATGGCCGTCGGGAAACTGAAACGTTCGTTTTAGGCCGTGTAATCCTGATTTTACGTATAAATTATACAAGCCATAACAAACATAAACATAAGAAATGAATTTAAAACGAGGAAGTGCGTACGTAACTCGAAGTTGGAGGTAAAAAACTTGTATTTTGGAAGTGAACGGCCCAACGGTTGATGTAATTGTCCGAAATTTATTTGAGTTTTAAATCTCCATTAGTGACTTTTATTTCCTATTTATGATATTTTAAAGAAATAAATCCACAAGCCAAAAACAAAGCATACCTACAAATTGAAACTAGAAATTACTATTAACGGGTAAAAATTCATTTAGTTAGATGAAAATACTCAGTAAAACAAGCTTAACCATATTCAACTGCAATTTACAGATCATCGTGACGGTTTCGTCGTACAACGCGCAGGTAGGTATTAGGTATTATCTTCGCAGTGACGTGGTTAGGTAAATTAATTTTCATATATTACTTGAACCAAAGTGTTAAAGTTAAGCTAAACAATTAAAGAAAATTAACTGCGTACTCCGTTTATGTTTTTTTGTATAACATTATTTGTAACATTTTGTTTACATGAGAAAGAATGATAACTCTATCTAAATTTTAATTACAACCGAAATAGATTAGACAAACTGTTTGAATCATAACGAAGGCTTCTAATTGGTTACTGCGACAGTTTGACGTCATACAAAGTTTAAAGGATATTTTTTTATTTAAAGGAAGATGATGTGAGACCTTGTTTGAAAGATGCGGAATAAAAGTTGATCAAACAGTGGTAAATTGCTAAATCTTTTTATTACAAGACTAGCTTATACCCGCGACTTCGTCTGCGCGGATCTAGGTTATCGCGCGGTGGCGCCCTCTACCAGAATAAAAGGTATCCTATGTTGATCCTTGGGGTTCAAACGACCTATATACCAAATTTCATCAAAATCGGTTCAGTGGTTTCGACGTGAAAGCGTAACAGACAGACAAACAGACAGTGTTACATTCGCATTTATAATATTAATATAGTAGGGATTTTTCAACGACCTAAAATTATTCAGAAATCACAGAAAATTCACATTATAATAAAACTCCTTAAGTTACCACAGAAAACTACTAATGAGTATTAGGTATTTGAATATTTGTAATACTAATTACTGATCACTTCAACAATAGAATAGCGTAGGCTAACATTAACCGTCAAAAGTGGGGCGCAGACTAACTATAAACTGCGGAACGCATCGTGAAAGAAAAACTAGTTTCGATGCTGAGAGAGAAAGAGACCGACATATGTCGAATGAAACACATTGAGGAAAAACGGATCAAAATTGAAACCACACGGGGGATGAATGCCAATAACCGCAATTAGCGCCAAATTATCATTTCTTCATAAGCATCGAGAGACCAGTCTAACCATGTATAAAACAATAAAAACGACGAGTTTTTTGGGAAAGAGAACAGGTTTTGCTCTGCCCGTTACTCGTTGACTACATCAGTTGTTGTGTTATTAGCTCTGTCTATTCTTAAGGAAAAATTATAAAAAATTCCAATGAAGAAAATAATGCAACGGTGGATACTAATAAAATTGAGATCAAAGCAAAGAATTAAGAAAATAGCATGACTAGGATTAAATTTCATGTTCACAAAACGCATTACTGTCCATTCGAGAATCCACAAGTAAATGTTAATAAATAAATAGAATTTAAAAGTGGAATCAAAGATTAAAAAACCACTTAACTTAACATTGAAGTACCGGATTTTAAGGAACTGCAACACTTCAACATTAAATTATTGAGATACGAGGCAGTAAGTAGGTAATTACTGGCTACGCCATCTGAGAATGCTTAAAGAAGGGCTCTGATATAAATTGAAGATACGAGAAAGATTGAAGACATACATTTAAAATGTTGATATGTCAGTTTATAGACTGTCAGCTTTTCTTAGAATTAAATTGGTCAATTTATCTGAAAGGCACATAAACGCATGATAAAATTACTTAAATCATCTTCCTATCTCAAAAATAACGATTAATGTTAATAGGAATTTGGAACAGGTATTCTAGTATTAGCCTAAACAATGCGCTAAAAAATAACACCAAAAATTAAAACAAGTAGAATACTGTGTACCTTACCTACATTGGGTTGTTTGTAACATGCTAATATCTATCATTATTAGAATGTTTTAAAGTGAAACTCAATATTTACAATATTTTGTTTAGAGATGATTACAATTATCAATAATTCTCCATAAAATAAAAAAATATATACGAGAATAATAGTATAACATAGTAAAGGGGTCATTTAGCCGTCATGTCAGACTGGAAACGTACCGAGACTGGATAAGTGGCCAACAATTGGCGGTGATTGCAAAAATAATGGCGTGCCCCGCCAGCCAATTGAGCATGAAACGTCATGAGTGCGGGAGAAAAAATATATTATCCGTCGAGATGCTTCAGCTGAAATAACAGTGCATTTGTATCTGAAAAGAAACGGCAACAGAAAAAATAATGTAAACGACAGCAAGCTCAAACATCGAAGCGATGGACTATAACTATTATTAATTTCCATATATTTCTTTAAACAAAATGTTGCTGTCATCCTTGACATCATACATGTATTATCATATCTACTATTATTTATTATATATTTTTGAATAGCAAGTATTATTTAGTTATTCGATTTACAAAGGTTAGGTTAGGTAAAAATTGTGTTTAAGCGTGAAGAGCCTCAACTACACGGGGTATGTATTATAAGACCGACAAATCATAATACCTACAGTTGAAATGTCGACGCATAACACATCGAAATTCAGAATACCGAATGTACAAAATACCGACAACCGATACACCGAAGGTCGAAATAATATTGCTTCACAAATGATCTTTGCTGTTGAATCTTATCCAACCTACTTTCTTAGTGGCAGTTAAGTATCTTGCCTGCTATAAAAAAAACCTAACGTATCCGAGTCGCTTCTGCTGCGAACCGTCTTGCTCGCTCGCTTCGCTCGCTCGCACACATCTTTTCCTGCTATATTTGTTTCGTCTTTGGTATAACGGCAGTTTCGGTATTTTGATTTTCGATATATTGATTGTCGATTATTTTACTTGTAGTGATTATGACTGTTCGGCATTATGAGTTTTCGACCTTTCGAGTGTAGGTATTTTGATCTTCGGGATTGTAGTCTTCGGGTTTTAGGCTGCCGGTCAAATGTACTTTCGGGATTTCAAACTTTCGGTCATATATCCATTCGACGTTTTAATATTCGGCCTTCCGTCCATAGGTCTTGTGAAATTCGGTCTTTCGTTTATCGGTATTATAATACATACCCACTACACCAATAGGTGCTCCGCGAGACGGAACTTTGTTAAACTGTTCCTATAGTTCCATTAGATAAATCGGTGAGAAAACATCACCTTATGTAATCATTTATTTAATAATTTTGAAATGTTTTATTGAAGTGCTTATTTGAATGTTTGCATAGGTAGGTATGGTAGGTGCTCAAGGTTCAAGTACGTTCTTATTATAGAAATTATGCATTTGTAGTGAAGGAAGTTGTTCTTAAAAACAACATTAAGGGCTCAGGTATGTTCTTACGTATAAAAAATACAAAAGCAAAAAAAAAACTCTCGAAACGTAATGGTAATTGGTATCACAATCTAGCACGGGAATACAGCCAGCATTATGGGCACAAAATATACATCCATCCACCACCATCCCAGCCTATATACGTCCCACTGCTGGGCACAGGCCTCCTCATAACAAGAGGGCAAAATATACATCAATTGGCAGCAATGTAGTACCCTGACAGCGTCCTATTGTTAAATAAATCGCATAGAATTTGTATAGTTCTCATACGATGCATGACATTGGAGACACAATTTTTTTGTTACTCTTTAAGGTATTTATTGTATGGGCCGTGTTGCCTGAAATAAATGGTTTATTATTGAAAATACAAACTGAGACAGGGATGCACAGAAAAACCAGAAAAAGAGACCAGCGCTGGGAATCGAACCCAGGTCCTCAGCAATCCGTGCTGCGTGCTATAACCCCTACACCACCGCTGGACAGGAATCTAGACACGATTTTTTCCTATGCATACATATCTCAGGTTGCTTATTTCTACTACGCTACTTATGCAGCAGCACTAGCGACATCTATGTTCCGCTCTCATCGAGAGACGTCACACTCTTTCGGAACCAACCGCTCACCCAGACAAGAGATGTCGCTACTAAGCAATCAAATTATTATTATTATTATTTGATTGCTTAGTAGCGAGCGTAGAGGTTATAGCACGCAGCACGGATTGCTGAGGACCTGGGTTCGATTCCCAGCGCTGGTCTCTTTTTCTGGTTTTTCTGTGCATCCATGTCTCAGTTTGTATTTTCGATATGGTTTCACGGGATACCCGTAAAAGTAACAAAATTTGGAGTTGAAATAAAAAATACAAAAAGACTCCAAAAATCCAATCATGGTTTATTATTATTAAACAAAAACTCAAATTATATCAAGCAATCAATTCAATCAATAAATTCATTTATTTCAAAAATGTTGCTACTTTTACAATAAATTACACTGGCTCCTACGCTAGGTAAGGCCTGTTCTGTAGGTAACCAATTTGTATGTGGGTTAACAAATGTAAGGCGGAAAGTTAATAAAAATACTAAGTAACATTTTTAATAATAATATTTGTGAATGTCAAGCCAGACGAAGTCCGAATCAAATGCATACGAATGTCAAAGATAACCATAATAATATTATTATTATCAAAACGCATATATATCTGAATGCATAAACTGGTAAGATAAGCTATATTTATTTACTCGCACAGACATAAGTCATTAATTGATAGCATGGCTTGAGACTGGGCTCTATTTCTTTGCCACTGGTGTTTTGATTAAAAACTGTGTAAGTATTCAATGAAAATAGTAGTTAGTAAACAAGACAAGTTAAAAATAACGCTAAATATATTCAAACAAAAACAAAACAGCACGATTAGATTTGTTTGTTCAAAACATGACCACGTGTTGTACTTAAGGGCAACACACACAGAAAGCGTGCGCGGATCGTTGTATTCACACAGAGAGTGGGTCGGGCCCGCGACGGGCCCGAAGCAGCTATCAGTGTTGCCAGTTTAGTGACTTAGTCCCTAGAAGTGCCGACTTTTGCTTAAATCTTAGCGACCGCAAAAAAGTTTTTTTTTTTTTTTTTATTCGACTGGATGGCAAACGAGCAAGTGGGTCTCCTGATGGTAAGAGATCACCACCGCCCATAAACATCTGCAACACCAGGGTAATGCAGTTTTGACGACAAAAATGTTTTATCTGGCGACTTTTGGAGTACAAATTAAAACAGTTCTAGAACCAATAATAGATACGATATTTTTGTCAACTCGACACAGAATTATACAGTGCCGCGAGATATATATGTCGGCGGCCGATCGTAAAATCCGCCAGATCACGAAATTCCTAGGCATATCGTCAAACGCCGCCATTTCATGAATTGGCTAAGGGACATCCGCCATATCGTTCAAAACTCACAGTTTAGCGATTTGCCTAGTGACGTTTAGGCAGATCATGAAATTCCTAGGCGTATCATGAACCGCCGCCATTTCATGATTTGGCCACGTTAGGCAGATCATGAAATTCCTAGGCGTATCATGAAACGCCGCCATATCGGTTCTGGCACTTCGCCGGCCGCTACCGCGGCACGCTCGCTTCGCTCGCTCGGCTCGTGCGTCGTGATCACAATTAATACTAACCACTCCTCGCTTCGCTCGTCGTACCTAAATTTTTCTATATAAATAAATAACAACTAGTGAATACTTTATTTATCAACAAAATACTAACCTCTAAAATACGGGCAGACGTGAATGGTTTTTTCACATTGTGCACAGAATCCGTTTGATTCACATAAAAAGCACGGAGCTGATGTTCAAAAGCTTCTTTTGCACTTCTATTTTGAATTCAATCACTATTTTCGGTTTAAAGATCATTTCGTTGCGACGCCGACATTTTTCACGCGCTAAACAAACACGGCCGGTCAGCTGGTCACGGCCGCCATTGCATACGCAACGCCACCAGTGGCCAAAAAAGACTATTTTACGATGTGCCCGGTATAGAGCTAGGAATATCGACGAATGCGTTGCTCTGATCGATCTGCCGTATTATTTCTCAGGCACATCGTGATATGCCTGGCCAACGTTTAGGCATATCATGAAATGGCGGCGTTTCACGATATGCCTAGGAATTTCGTGATCTGGCGGATTTTACGATCGGCCGCCGACATATGTGGAAAACGACAAACGCGCTTGCGCACCAAGGTCAAACTTTATTTACTTAGTTCACTAAATCCAATTTATGTAATGATGGGCGATGGATGAAATTTTTAAAAGTAGCTGATTTTTTTTATCGACAGGAATAAGCTTATACTTACTAGTCAATGGAAAAAAATATAAAAATTTTCTGTAGTAATAATGAATTTAAAAAAAAATACTTCGCTTTGATTCTCGCCAAAATGCTCATGCATACGGTTTTTTAGGTTCCGTAGCCAAAATGGCAAAAACGGAACCCTTATAGTTTCGCCATGTCTGTCTGTCTGTCTGTCCGTCCGCGGCTTTGCTCATAGACTATCAATGCTAGAAAGCTGTAATTTTGCACGGATATATATGAAAACTATCCCGACACAATGGTACAATAAAAAATAAAAAAATTGTGTACGTAAAGTAGGGGTTTTTTTTTTCTCTACCAAACCTATAGTGTCAGGGGTCTTATAATTTAAAACCATTAGGGGGTTACTAAGACGATTTTTCGATTCAGTGATTCTTTGCGAAATATTCAACTTGAAAGTACAAATTTTCATTAAAATAGAGTTTTAGGGGTTTTTAACTTAAGCTTTAGGGATAAATATTTTGAGAGTTGGTAACTCTGCGCTCGGCCCGCGCGCTGTTTGTGACGACGGGCGACCCGCGCCCGCGTTCTGTGAGAAGGCGCCCATATACCGCCATGCAAATACGCCCATCGCGGGCCCGCGCACGACCCGCGCCCGTTCTCTGTGTGTTGCCCTTTAATCTGACACAGCAAAGCGTGCATTAATATCTGATACGATTTTATTTGTAGGTCCGACAGGTCGTGTCTGATATTTTTGCACGCTCCACTGTGTCAGATATTATATTGCCGGTGACTGTAGCCGTCAATGTGGCTTACCGATGCTAGTGGCGTTTTTAACGGCGCGGTAGTGTATTTTCAAGCGAAAATGAGAACGAAAAAAAGTAGATTTGTTTTCCATCTTAGTTTCGGCTGAAATTAAATTATGCCGCAAACATAAACGTAACAACCGCATGAATGAAATAGTAGATTGATAACCAAGGGTGGAAAGTGACCCATTTCACCCGAGATATTTCCAATAGTTCGAGGGTAAATGGGTAAATTCACCCGAGTTAGACACTCTTCTTTTCATTTCGACTGTGAGGAAAGTAAAATACTACAAAAAAATTAGTATAATAATAAATTGAATGTACTTATATTCAACCTCCAACGGTACCTTTTCGAATGGCTACTTGCCACGGCCGAATATAAAAAAAAAACGAGTTGGTCACGACCCCTTGGTTTGGTTGCTTGTATCCAAACTGGAGTTTGAACGAAGAAGTTTGACCATTATTACTTATTATATTCCATCTCTTTCTTTCACATTTCACGAATGACTTCTCTTTCTTAACCTAAGTAAAGAAAGAGATGGAATGTGTTCGTGACGTAATAAAATCAAATTACTTGTTTCAAACAAACGGATGTTCGGAGTCCAACCTCCGGTGTTGTATATAAGCTCCTTGGCCACGACGTGCATCTAGATGGGCATGCCGAAACGTGAAAAAAAAGTTATTGACGTAACTCAATTATCTTCAACTCCGTGGCTAATCGAAAATTTTTAAAAAAAAATACTTTCCACCCTAGAGATGAAAACGCAATTTTCCACCCGGCAATCTGACCCTACCCATGAAAATTAAACTTTCCGAACAGGAGAGATGAAAACAAATACACAAAAACATGCAGTGAAAATATTAGGACATTAAAATGTCCGACGACATTGAAATCTTGTGTGTGCGCTTTTTTTTATCAACAGGCAAAAAGCAAAAATATCTTCAGCTTAACCGTGCAGGAATAACACCTTTATTCATATCATAGAAGAAATTGACGCTTTCGATTAACATTTTTGTATTATATACTCAATGAACTCTATTCAGTACTACAGTTACTTCAAAGAAACACAAACGATATCCAACATTTTCCTCGTGGAGTCGTTATTTTATTAAATATAACCGATTAAAATGTGATTAATTCCATTTTAATATCTCGTTTTAGTTACGTGAGTTTGGCGTAACGCGTGATTTTTATTAACTAGCTTATTACGACCAATAAAACGAAAATAGGTCCGACGTAAGATTGATTTACTGCCCGAGATTGATCTTGATAGAGCTATCAAGACGAATAACTTAGGCTAAGAGAGAGCTCTTACAGCGTTTTGCCATTGCGTCTCTTAAGTTCTCTCGTTGTCGAACCAGTAATACTTATTGAAGCTCTTAAAGTAACATTTCTACCGCCGATTGACATCCCATAACACAAGAGAAATTATAGATGAGTTGCCAAATCTACGAGAAAAGAGTAGGCATCATGTCTAAAGTTCTCGGTTGCATCGGCCCAGTGATTTCGATACATCTAAGTCGATTCATCCAAGCCGTACTCTTGCCATCCCTGGAAGAGGACTTTTATTTTTAGAATCATATTAAACCCGAAATAACAATTAAACTAAAAGTTTTCTGAGATTATACTAGTCGGCTTATCGCAGCCAAATTTTAGCTAGCTGTGATCTGGGCTATTCTTTGAGGATTTTAAAATTCCAATGAAACGTCATATTAATATAAGGCACGTATATTATCACACGTTCCTAAATCTTGCGAACGTGATTAATATATTCAATAATTAGGGTTGCATTAATTACCGAACTGAATTCTTGGTCAATAAAAAAAAAATAACAAAAAATGGAACCCACTTCAAAAACCTTGAAAATATTTTTCTACTAGTTTGAAGTCGGTGCCTCAGCACGAGCCAGCAGCAGTGGAACTACAGTCGTCTACCTCACCTACATATATACTATATTTTGGGCTTCAATCACTCCTGCTGAGGCACCGACTTCAAACTAGTAGAAAATTATTTTCAAGGTTTTTGAAGTCGGTTTCATTTAAAAAAAAATTGTTTTCATTAATTTTAGTGATTTGTAGCCAAAGTACATCTCACAAAGATTCTATTAAGCTCAAACACAGCATAGTTATATCATTTTATAACAGAGTACCGGTACCTACGGCTTCTTTATCAGGGTCCAGTTCACCAAATGATACTTTCTGAATGTAAATACTTGACTTGATGTTAAAAATGCCAAAATCGCTATAGGTGTGCTTTAAAAATTCGAGGGTTGCCCTCGATTTCTCTAAGATCCCATCATCAGATCCTGACTTACACTTGGTGCCAATGTGACCACCTCGGAAGTATGTCCTTTAGAACTAAAAAATAATTTTGAAATTCGGCCCACAATTAGCGGAGTTATCGCGTAACAAACATACAAAAAAAACATACACTCGAATTGAGAACCTCCTCCTTTTTTGAAGTCGGTTAAAAAAAAGTTTTCATCATTAGTCTAACCAATACTTTGTTTTTTATTTTTTAACAGAACCTAACATGTTCTGTATGGACATATTGCACAGCGAATTAGCAACCAATCGTTGACAAATAACACCCAACTAAAGATTCCACTGTTTTGTCATCATTAGTAATCATCAATTTCATAAATTTGTAAAAATCATCACAAATTTCATTTCCGACTAAAAAGCCAATTAAACCATTTTTTTTTTGTACCTGATGTGTACCTACTCGTACTTTGTAATATTTATTTATTTACAAGAAAAACTGACTTAACATTTCAATATTTTTGATTGAACTGAACATTAAGAAAACTATCAGTGCTGTAATAAATCATATAATAACTGGGAATCCGCTTTAAAATACCAGAGAATTGACAATTGTACCAATAACACAGGTGCGTTAAGACTTAACAATCCTATTAATATCGCATTACGATAACTCGGACACATTCTTCTGCTTGAACGCGGCGCTCTTGTTCTACTTAGTCATAGACAAACCCGAAGTTTTTGTCTAAAGAATAAAGACATTTGGCAAGGAAGACGCATACTGCTTTTAAATTAAAATATTCCGAAAACCGAAGCGAATAGCTTTAACCAGTTGTACCCTTAGATGTATGGAAACACGAACATCGCAAACGTTCCGCTAGAGGCGCTGTTCGTGTTTCCATACAAATTGAGATTTTAACGCGAACGCGATCGAGACGTACTTTGTAACCGAAAACTTACACTAAGGGTACTGAAGAATAAATAGTCAGCCCCTAAGACTAGATAAAAAAACTACCTTTCAAATAAACACAAACAACTGGAAATCTCAGCGACATCAGTGAGTTTTAAAAATATATGGGTGATATATTTGCAAGGTAGGACTCCAAATTTATCTAGACGCCTGTAATTATGGTCTCATGTGTTTAAAATTGCACACATTCGATAGCATTATCATCTTGTTACGCGCGTATGGTAGCCGGTAATCAACGGGTCATTTTAGAATTAAGGTTATCGCATGGATATCGCCGAGTATACAGTCGAACTTTGTATATGGTCTCGGGAAATATACCGGTTATAAAGAAACCAGTAGTTAGCTCAGAATAAACTTAAAAATAAACTGTGGATTCAAAAAAGTCAACAGCGATTGCAAATTTTGCCGAGATCCCGAAATTCGTGCAATATGTAAAAAGTTTTATGCGAAAATGTGACTGAAGTGAAAGAACGTGGCGATTGAAATAACCAGTTTGCCGGATTTGAGTTTAATGCACGTGAATTTGGTCAGCTGATGAAAACACGAGGCCCATTGGCGAACGTCCAGAATGAATTTTGTGACAGTATAAATATGTTGAAAGCGAAACTGCTCTACTGCAATCAACCTTTCGTTGAAAATGCAGCATTCACTTCTAATAGCTCTAAAAGTTCATGCACAAGTAAGGATAACTATGAAACAAATTGATGAAAATGCATGTGAAATTTTTATTCGACTTTAAAAGCACATTGACGCTATCACAACATTGGATATCACGCCGATGACGCGTGGAAGAAAATTGCAAAAATCAATACACCTAAATTATCGGCAAAAAAGATTACAGGTATTAATAAATCACGACTATAGCATTATATATAAGTACTAAACTATCAAAATACTAGCGAACAAAATGTAAGAGACAAGGTACTATTTAGATACTTTAGGGTCACCGTCACCACTCAACAAAAATTACAGGTAAATGACACTATTCCAGTGTTGAAAAAAAAGTACAAAGTAGGTAAGTAGGCCAGAATTGAGAACTGGCCATGAGAGGCATTCAAATGTTATCTCTTACTAGCCCAGTTTTCGAACTCGAGAATGAATAGTCTAGCAATACTATGCTAAGCATTGTCAAGCGGTTATCTGGTTCTTCTAACAATCTGTGAGATCTATGAAGACCAATGAATTCCTATAAGTACTGACTGCATAGCAGAGTGGATCTAACTTGTCCAAAAATAAATCGTTTTAAACCTGTATTTTTTTGGGTTCCATGGTCAACTAGGAACCCTTATAGTAGTTATAGTTACGCCATGTCTGTCCGTCTGTCCGTCCGCGGCTAATCTCAGAGACCGTTAGTACTAGAAAGCTGTAATTTGGCATGAATATACATTATCAGTCATGCCGACAGTGGTAAAATAAAAAAAAAAAAAAATTTTAGGGTACCTCCCATAGACGTAAAGTGGGGGTGATTTTTTTTCTCGACTAACCCTATTGTGTTGGGAATCGTTGGATAGGTCTTTTAAAATAGGGGGATAGAGTTTTTAAGACGATTTTTCTATTCAGTGATCTGTTTGCGAAATATTCATTTCATTAAAATCGAGCGTCCCTCTAAAATGGGGCCCTCTAAAATCTAAACTTGGGTGGAAAAATTTGAAAAAAATCTGAATGGTAGTAAATATATCAAATTTACAAGGAAAATTATAGCGGCTAAGATTGCTTTAGAATTATTAGTAGTTGAAGAGTAAATAGCAGCCTAAGGTATAAAATATACCTAAACTTCCAAGTTAGTAGTGTACACAATACAAAATCCTTAGAAAAATATTATTTGATTTTTTTCGTAATGGCTACGGAACCCTATCCTGGGCTTGGCCGACACGCTCTTGGCCGGTTTTTATTGTTTGGCGTTCTTCTTTATTTTTGACAACAAAATCAACGACAGTGAAAAGCACTTACATAAAGTCCTCTAAGTCGACAACATTTGTGTATTGGCAAGGTTGTCCGTTCACGTTATAGCACATGTTTCCGTAGTCCCATTCTTGGCGCTGGTTACACGGCAGGTTCGGTATGATAGGAGCAGCCTGGTAATGGCTAACTGGACGAGGATACACAATTTGGGAAGGGAAATACTGAGGAGGATTCTCAGGAACGTAATAGTTCCTAGAATAACACTGCATGGGCTGCGGAACCTCGCGGAAGACATTCGAAGCACTGGCACCTAAATTGCCCACATTATTCACTGGTTGCCTAGACCATTGGCCAGTAACAGGACACTGCAGAGTCCATCCTATGTCCTCGATCCGGCCCACCACAGGACACTGCTGCGGGCAATGGTTTTTGAACCCGTTTATAACCATGTCGAATCTCGATATTTCGCTTCAGATGCGAAAAAAACGGTGAAGTAGTCCATCTAGGTACGTAATCCGCGAGCAACTGATAGGACCAAAGATGCGCTTATCTCAAACCAACTGTTAACTAGCATGGTAGCAAAAACTTGATATAAAACTTAGTAGATAACAAAATATTATCAATTTCGGCCCTGGCAAGACCTGGCTCTGATATGAGGCAACACTTTATCAAGATAACTACTTCAAAGAGGACTGTGCTATTTGAGACATGAAAATAAAAGTCATATTATTATACTTTTCAGTTTTCCAACACACCATCGCTTTTGCATTTGCTTACATAATGGATCACATTGTCTCATGCAGAAGTGGCATTCTTGTTAATAAACAGAAACGAAAACAAAGCATCCCTTATTTCTGCCTTTTTGCCTGGAGGCTCTGTTGTGTTGTGCAATTGATACAGTGAAGCAAAATACACCTTCAATTAACGCTTGATTATTTTAATTAAGTCGACGATAGCGCTTGCAGTGTCAAGTTGCTAGGTGCAAACGAACGCTTGTTAAATACAATACAATACAATACAATGACTCTTTATTGTACACCAGAAATAACAGATATTTTGTTATGTTATTATATTGTGTGTTGTATTATGTTATGTTATAATATATCTAAATGAAATAATATTTGTACACCAAATTAAAGAGCTGAGAAAGCACCGACCGATGGAGTTGATTTATAAAAAGTTAGATTATGTCATCTACATAGATACCACATTCCTCATAATAGTACAAAAAGAGCCCATCTATTAGTTTTCTGAACTTCAGTCACGGTCCAAAATCTAATTGCTAATTTTAGCAAAAGTAGCGGCATTTATGTTGCAGTATAAACGACGGATTACATGCTTTTATTGCAACCCTGACACACCTCTGTAGTCGGATGATTGTCGTCTCATGTCTGGGACTCTGCGAATCTGTTATATCATGAACTGCATAAGTTTATATAGTACTGATCACGAGTGTACCTATGTCACGCAGCGTCTTCCTCATAAACGACCAAGGTATTCACATCAGTTATAGTCTTCTCTAATAAAGAATAGACTTCAAGAATGGTGTTGATGCTCGTTTTAGCTACCAGTCCCGGAGTGTCTAAATAACATGACGGATGTACTGTCAATCCGATGAAATCATGATTCGTTACTATCTGCACAACCTTATTATCATCACGATAAATTCTTATAGACATTGCTGCCTGACAATTATGTCATTTTTACTGTTGGTGAAGAAAGATTAAAATGCTGCCAGCCGCCATGTTGAAAATTCGATAATGGCGCGAGTCATACTTATAACTGGAGTTATCAATAAAATAATTCACTGTTTATCAGAAATAAGTCTGACAAAAAAGTCAGCACTTTGACAGGAAAAAATAAATGTTTGCCATTGGACAAGCACAAATGCATAATCTTTTTGTCGAATTGGTATGTCAGTTGGCCGATACCATGCTGTTTTCTGATTAGGATTGCATATCGTGAGACCGATAACACGATATACAGACGGCTGACGGATCTGCTTATAATTGGGGATTCTCAAAGAATATATCCGGCATCACTGATTCCGAGCATTGAAAATTTTGTAATTTGTTTGTTAATGTTAATAGTACTTAATAGAATACATGTGTAAATTATATTATAATGTATAATAATAAACTTTTTTGACCAGAGGCCTTATTGTCTAACAAACACACTTAGGGTCTGTTTCACCACCCATTGATTAATTTTATTTGACGGATAAATTTAATCAATGGATTGTGAAGCCAGGAGTTAGACACAATCGTTTTTACCACTTTTTTCTGTCACTAAGGGGCTGTTTCACCATCCATTGATTAGTGTTAACTGCGGTTAAATGAGATGCCGTCTCTATTTGTTTTGTTCAAATAGACGGAGACGGCATCACATTTAACTATCAGTTAACACTAATCAATAGATGGTGAAACAGCCCCTAAGACTACACAGTATAAGAGTAGAAAGAGACGGCGAATGCGACCGCGAACGTCAGCGATTTAGACAATAGGGTCTCTGGGTCCATAGATTGTTGGTGTTATATTCATCTTATTTTCTAGAGATTATAATAACACACAAAGGTCAAATTCTAGAGGTCAATAATATATTGTTATGTTTGTATCTTTCCACGTATCTTTACATTCTTTTCACTTTTATCAGTGCAAGCTGCCGATTTTGGCCTTTGTTCCAAAACAACTATAGACTTACTAACTATAGATAGATCGCTATCATTTACGTCAATACCGTCTCATGAGATTATAACTTCAAAGATTGTTGTAATAGCCAACAGTGGTGACTTTTAAGCGTGCATTAAAATCCGTAACTTAATAAACATTACATGTTAATAATCAGTGTGCTCTAGATTTGATTGATGATTGGAAATAAACAGCTACAAATTAAAGAACCGCTAGCACGTGCGCTATTTTCTCTTTAGTCGTTATGCATCATCTCTCTCATACCGCAATAGGTAGAAAGAGACTTTACTAGGTTTGCACAATTTTAGTCAGACTCAAACATATCAAACATATCAAGGCATAGTTTAAAATATATGACGATGAGTTTAATATTTTACTCAGGGCCACTTTTCAAAATTCCCAAGTTTTTTTTTTAAAACCAGCCAGTAGCGTGTCGGATCCGCCCACAATAAGGTTCCGTAGCCATTACGAAAAAATTAAGTAATATTTTTGTAAGAATTTCGTATTCCATCTTCCATAGTTTAGGTATATTATATACCTTAGGCTGCTATTTACTCTTAAACTACTAATAATTCTCAATCAACCTTAACCGTTATAGTCTTCCTTGAAATTTTTTTCCTCAAATTTTTCCACCCACCCGTTTATATTTTACAGGGGGGGGGGGCTAGATTTTAATGAAAATATGCACTTTAAAGTTGAATATTACGCAAACATATCGCTGAATTGAAAAATCGTCTTAGCAAACCCCTAATGGGTTTAAAAGACCTATCCAACGATACCCCACACTATAGGGTTGGATGAGAAAAAAAAATCACCCCCCTTTACGTCTAGGTATGGGAGGTAGGTACCCTAAAAAAAAATTTTTTTTAGTTTTTTATTGTACCATTTTGTCGGCATAGTTTACATATATATTCATATATTCGTGCAAAATTACAACTTTCTAGCATTGATAGTCCCTGAGCACAGCCGCGGACGGACGGACGGACGGACAGACAGACAGACATGGCGAAACTATAAGGGTTTCGTTTTTGCCATTTTGGCTCCGGAACCCTAAAAAGGGGATAAAACCGTTGGCGGAAACAACATTATATTATTTACTAGCTGTTGCCCTTTACTCCGTCTGTGAATAATTCGTTTATCGCTATCCCGCGGGAACTAAACAATTTTCCGGGATAAAACTCTTCTACGTCCTGTACAGGGTTTCACATTATGTTCATACTAAATTTCATTTCATCATTATCATCATCATCCCAGCCTATATAAGTCCCACTACTGGGCACAGGCCTCCTCTCAGAATGAGAGGGAAATTTCATTTAAATCGATAATTTGGTTTAAAAGATAACAGACAGAGTTAATTTAATTACTTCACCTTTAATAAAATTAGTATATGGATTACTACAAATTAAATAGTTCCCATAATTACATAAAAATTTGGTAATTTTGGCTATTTTGCGCAAAAAATGGATAGCACCAAGGAATAAGGATTTCGTAAAAGATATGACATTGTTGCCAAAGAATCTTTGGCATTCCACATTATGATAATACAAAAGCTAATTGGGGTCTGTTGATAAGATTGTCTATTTTAGTGCAACAAAATAATAACAACCTTAGTAAAACGGTATGTAAATTTTAGATGAGTATAGGTAGAGTCATTCACGATGACGCGTGCCGTGATTCTTATTACAATGTCATTAATGTGTAATTTTGTCAAAATCACGCGCCTTCGTGGATGACACTAGGTATAAGATAAGTAGTGGAAAGTTTAAATATTGCTGCATGGTCAGACAAAAAGTATACTTACACCTGAATATATGCTGTAAACTAGGCTTATTCAAGTGAAAATGTGACGCGAGTGTCACTTTACAATTTTTTATTTTTATTTATTGATAAGAAACAAACAGTCTTATACAGAATTATGAGCAGACTTAAATTAAAACAATCTAGACCTATAGTTTCCTTAAAGGTTTATGATAGCAGACAGCTATTACAAAGAAATAAATGATAGGTACCTATATGTAACAAACATAAAAAGAAAATAAGTCCAGATTTGTTATGTAGTCACTTCCCTGCAAGTGAAACTAGACAGGAAAGCTGAAAACAATTAATTTGAAATATAAATTAATATTATATAACTAGCCTAAAGCCTGGTTACTTGAAAGCCTTCTTCAGCATCTCAAGTGAACAATCAAAAATATCAAATTTACTTCATTGTCGATTTCTATGGAAAACCAAATAGATGCAATATATTTTAATTAAGTAATTAAATACCGCGTATAAACGTTTGTTTGCAGAAAAGTTGTACTTACCTTCATACATATATTGCTGTCCTAAGCATAAAGGAGCTATCTAAAAAAAAAAAAACACTTTTTAGGGATCACTTTGTTGTCCGTCCGTTCGTCTGTCAAGACTCTTTTTCTCAGGAACGCATGGAGGTATCAAGCTGGAATTTATATCAAATACTCAGGTCTACTGTCCCTTGGAGCTGTGAAAAAATCAAACTTCTAAGCCAACGCAATCAAAAGATACAGCAGTTTATGCCGCAAATTTTCGAAACTCACAAGGGAATCAAAACCTACAGGGTACAGTTTCCCGTGAACTCAGAATCTTAAAATTTGGTACAAAGCAACGTCTTATAGCACAGATAAAGGAAAAATTGCGAAAACCGTAAATTTAGTTACATCATATAATAAAAATATTTATACGGAACCCTCGGTGCGCGAGTCCGACTCGCACTTGGCCGGTTTTTTTGAGTTACCATTAATACTATTGTGTAGCTTAAGACATTCTGCATCACATGGTATAAATAGCTCAAGTATTTTTTTGTTGAGATAGCTAGCTCCTTTTGGCTTTGTAGTGCAGTATAGTTATTTTAGAAATGTTTTCATTTAGGGTAGGTACATTAGGTAACCAGACGCAGCTATTAGGGTTGTCTTGCAGGAAAAAAAAGTATTTTGTACTTTAGACTTTAGCTATCAGGGGTCTTGTGTCACCATTGCATTCTCTGTTAAGTGCCTGATATTTTATATATCCTAAAGCGGCAATTACACAGCGTCGTTCACCTAATGCGGTCGCCGAATTTGTTTCAAACTACTTCGGCGAACGAACGTCGTCTTTACATTATAGTCTGTCCGTCTACTGCGGCGGCCATATTAAGGCGGTGGCAGCTGTCGCTCGCCGAATGCGGCCGAAGACCGTGTTCTTAACACTTTTGCGGTCGCCGCATGCAGCATGCGGCGAACGACTCAGTGTAATTTCCGCTTGATAAGTAAATGCGAAACTTTGTGAGTATGAGTGTGTTTGATACTCCTTCACGCTAAAACGGCTGAACGGATTTGAATGAAATTTGGTATATAGATAACTGAACATCTAGAATAACACATAGGTTACTTTTTTATCTTGAAATTCCCACAAGATCGGTATAAAATCTCGATCGAATGTAATATTGGGGAATTCCTATGGGAATTTAGCATAATCAACTGCTGGATCATGTTTACGCGTGCGAAGAAGTGCGTAAACACTACTTTGTGTAAAACTTAATAGTGTTGTAATACAGGTCGTAAGTGTTCAATATAGCTGTCTATCCAAACAAGTTACCTAAAATAAAGTGATTATGTCCTATTACTTGCCAAACCAGCAACTTGAGTACACTCAGCAACAAAGATAAAGATATGAATACAGCCAAAGAGCAAAAAATATGTATACCTACACGACCTAAATGTTCAGGCAATAAAGTCCTGTAGGTATACATATTTTTGGAACTTCAAACGTATGTATATTTTTGTTGCTGACTGTACCAATTAGTAGTCAATCCGCTTCATGGAATTATTTGACAATAAAAAAAATACATATTTAGAATAAAAACATGATTGAGCCTGTGCCTGTTTGTTTACGTCTATGTTTTATACTAATTATAACTAATTACAGTTTTTAATAAATATCCAGCATTGAACATGCAAACATATTTTAATTTATTAATCTGTCATCTCCCAGGATAACAGGATCAAAGGAATTTGGGCACAAATTTGTGCCTCTGGGAGAGGACAGGTTAACCAAGACAAAATTAATATATTTAATAGGTACCGTACAGTCACCAGCACCAATATTCGACACAGCAAAGCGTGTACAAATATCTGATATGACTCTATTTCTAGGGCCGGAAAGATGTGTCAGATATTTTTACAAGCTCCGCTATGGCAGATATTAATGCAGGTGACTGTACATGTATACGTATAACTAGCGACGCGCCCCAATTTAATTTACGCGGATGTAATAAAAAAAATATAAGCAACTCAGTTTATGTTAGCCTTATAAATTCATTTTTCGGCAACGTAGTTTCAAAATATTGTTTTTTACTTTTATTTATTTTCTTTACTTTATTATAAGGCCATTAAAGCCATTATTCATAAAAAAAACTTCAATTGGACAAAACGGAAACGAAACAATATAGGATCAGTCGCGTGTCTATCGATCCGTCCAAAGTTAACCATTTCCACCCCTAATCATATCTGAAGCTAAAATTTTGGAATAAAATAAATCTAAAAATAGTTGCACGCTTAAGTATTACTTACAGGAAAGAAAAAAATAGATAATTTTTCGTAATTTCTAGGGATATTTTTTGAAAATTTAAATGTTTTGTTGCATCACATTTTTTAAAAATTTCTTACAACACGTAATTGTCACGCCCCTGTTGTAGTGTATACAGGAAAATCAAATAAATTGTCCAGCCAACCGTTTGAACCAATGCAGCAGAGATGCAATTTTAAGAACATGACACAGAAAACATAATTATGAACACAAGTACCGGAAAAAAACATTAATTTAATATAAATGAGTACTTTATATAATTTAGTTACAACTAGCTGTTGGCCGCCACTCTGTCCGCGCAGAATTCGTTTATTGCTATACCGTGGAAACTACGCAATTGTTTGGGATAAAAATTATTTTATCCCAAACAATTGACAAACATTTCATCTAAATCGTTTTAGCGGTTTAGACGTGATAAGGTAATAAAAAAACAAACATTCGCATTTATAATATTAATGGGATGCTACAACTTGAAGACTACTAGTATATCAAAAAGTGTCTGTACCTAGGGCATGCACCCGGTTCTGCGAGTGCCTCCAAGAACCAGGTAATACCCGGTTTGTTGAGGTATTTGTATGTATTTGTAAAACCGGGTGCATGCCCTAGCTGTACGATACTATTGTTTCAAAATCAGTCAAAGATTTTCAATTTCATAGTATCTAACATGATTGCATTTCTTTCAATTCAATTGTTGAAAATAGAAGAAAAAGTTTTTTTTTTAATTTTTGCACATTATTATATTAACTTGACTTATGAGGTCATGCAACCCTAGTATTTTAATCAAAATGCCTACATCTTTAGCCACATCTGCACTTACCTGCCATCATGTAAGATAGTCAATTGCAGTCAGTTTTTTTAACCATATGAATCCTGGCCCACTATACTTTTTTTTGTTTAATTTGTCAAAGCAATTTGAGCAAACTCGCAATAAAGAAATATAGTCAAACTGTCATTCATGGTGTAAAAAAATGTAGAAACAAAAGAATTTTTGCAATATTATAAGTAGACCCCATTATCGGAGGTGCAATTTGGTAGCTTGACAGTCTTAGAGATGGGTAAAAATATTTTAAAATACAACTAAATGTCGATAATTTTTCTTTACCATAATGACAATGTAAGACTAATTAAACATGTTTATGTATTACCATTTTTAATGTTTAGAAATTTAGCTTTATTCATTTTGAATAAAAAAATTAGTAAAATATTATGAGACAAATTTCTAGAAAATTAATTGAGCTAAGATATAAAAAAAATTAAAAATGTTAATAAGTACCTACATAATCATTTTGTAATTAGTCCTGTTTTACAAAATAAGCATGTTTAATTAAAGTCTGACTGTCATTATGGTAATGAAAAATTATCGAAATTTAGTTAGTATTTTTAAATATTTTTTACCCATCCCTAAGACTGTCAAGCTACCAAATTGCACCTCCAATAATGGTGTCTAGTTATAAGAATGTAATTGCATATTTTTGAAGCACAAGGATAAAGTAATAAAAAAATATCTTTTGGTTAGGTAAGTTAGATAATGTTATGCAATTTCAATTTTGTTACCGAAGGCATTCTTCCAAGTTTGAGGGATATTAAATGTGTGTCTAACCAACTATGCTTTTTAAAACATGACACTACACTATAATATAAAAGAAAAACTTTCTATCCCAGTGTAAGTTTCATTAATGCTATCTGTCATAATCAGTTTCAACATACTAGGTACCTAGAGCAAGAATCAATTATTAATACCCCAAACAAAAACGAGAGTAGGTACAGTTGAGGAAATTGAATTGTGTACTAGGGAACCTTTTCATAATCATTTTCACTATGATTTGTTTGGCATACTTACGGGATGTCAGGGCATTTTTACTAAAACATGTACCTAGCAACGGCATAGTTAAGAAAAAGTTAAATATGGTCAGTTTTGTGACGTTTTATTCCATATTAACTGTAGGGGAAAATCGTCACAAAACTGACAACTTTTAACTTTACGCCGTTGCTAGGTACATGTTTTAATGAAAATGCCCTTCAACATGACATTAGTAGCATAAAGGTTCCTCCTTAGTATGGTCAAGGACTTTAATTCATGAGCCACCATAGAACCATTTCACAGTAAACGTCATAGTGACATCACATTAATTAACAAGAAAAATCATAGTGAGTTTTGTTTGAAAAAGTTCCATGGTGGCTCATAAATTAAAGCCCTTGACCGTACAGGATTCAGTTTCTTTGACTACAGTCAGGATGTGCCTTGTGAGGATGAGCCAGCTATTTAAGTAAAGAATTGTTTGAATTAGCGATAGAATATGGAAATCATATTGCAAAAAAGTGATTTTTTAGATATCTTTACAAATTCTCTTTCATCAAAATAATATAAATATTATCCAATAAAAAAATAATCATATTTTTACAGCATTACTCAGAAGTGGTTAAAATTTAAAGATAGCTATAACTGTCATAAAATCACACACAAGTAAAATAAAGGCATTACTCATACATAAAAACTATGCTTGCTTTGCATTATCAATACCAAAATTGTATGTTTAAACTCATTTTTACAACCTTTCATAACTTCACCTTGTATATTTGTTTGTCACTAAAAGCTTGCAAGTTAATTCTGATCCACTTCGAGTGGTTGGATTGACTTGAAATTTGGTATACATAACGAAGCCGTGGTGGCCTAGTGGTTTGACCTAACGCCTCTCAAGCAGAGGGTCGTGGGTTCAAACCCCGGCTCGCACCTCTGAGTTTTTCGAAATTCATGTGCGGAGTTACATTTGAAATTTACCACGAGCTTTGCGGTGAAGGAAAACATTGTGAGGAAACCTGCACAAACCTGCGAAGCAATTCAATGGTGTGTGTGAAGTTCCCAATCCGCACTGGGCCCGCGTGGGAACTTTGGCCCAAGCCCTCTTGTTCTGAGAGGAGGCCTGTGCCCAGCAGTGGGACGTATATAGGCTGGGATGATGATGATGATGATGATGAATGTAGGTTGGTAGGTTGGATGGTAGTGCTAGTAGTCAAAAAAAAGTACAATTAACAAAAAAAGCTTGAAGTAAGTGAAAAATTTAACTATAAAAAAATATTAGATTCAAGCTTAGTACAAAGTACAAAACAGTTCAGCCTAATAAGCTGCTAACCTTCAGGCAACCAGTTTAGATTAAATTGTTACAAAATCATTTACTGTTTTGTGTTAGACTATGTCTAGAGCTTCAACCTAATTATTAAGCAGGGCTATGCAGATTTAATTAAAAAACAAACAAGTTTGAGCAATAATTTGACAAGGAGAAAGTGAGCAGACTCCATACGGCTTTGGAAGCATTTTTCCACTGGAAGCATTGAGTTTAAATAAGGCTGGTGCCAAGAAAAGTTCGTATCACTTACCTCCTTTTTTGATTACTAGGCTTGGAAGACATCTGGAATATTATCTGAACAACACTATTATGAAACTTCGCAATATGACCACAATCTTAGAACACTGCCAAGGAGAGCATCACATCGCTTTTCACGATTTTTATGTTAGTTGTTTTCTTTAACGCCACAATTTTATATCACTGCACTAATTATGTCATTTTACAATGCACTTCACGTAAAAATATACTGTTGTTGTGAACTTGCACAGTAGACACGCACCACGAATCGCTCGCTTCAGATAAATTTGACAAAGCAAAGCGCGTTTGTCATTTTGTGTTTCCAAACCAACGATAGCTTGTGATTGGTTACTATACGAATAGTTAAATACAATGCCTCAATAATGACCAATAGCAACAGTTGTGTAAAATGACAACGATAACAGACGAATTAGGAGTTTCGCAAATATTTAATAGATGACGCTGTTCATATTGTGCAGCTAATAATGGCTGATGAAAATATGGCGAAAATATTTGACTCGCAGAATTTGAACAACATTTAATATAGATCACTAATAAAAAGGCATTTCGTTACTTCATATCTTTGATAAAGATAAAATTAGTTAATTTAATGTAAGTTGCCACGAAGCGACCTCTATGCACATTTTTCTTCAACGCTGATGAACAAGTTTTCCTTGCTTGTTATTTCTCCTGCCACTAGATGTCACTACTTAACAGACAGCTGCAGGCTACTCCGAAACTCGAAACTCGAAGTTCGTGTCGTGCGGTCCCTCTCCCTCTCGTATCAAACAGTGTAAGTGTCAGAGGGACCGCACGACACGAACTTCGAGTTTCGAGTTTCGGAGTAGCCCAGCTGATATCGTAAACAGCAGATATGTCGTGTTTGATTTATTTTGATCTGTATTTGATTCTACATACAATGCAATGGTGGCAACACGATGAGCTGATGCTGCAGCAAGGATATCCAACACACTAGTACACTTTTGAAAAAATAATATACCAGTTTAAAAAACATGAAAAGAAAACTTAAATTTAAAATTTAAAAAACCCCCGACACAAAACAACGTCAGCAAAAATTAAAAAAAAACGCCGCCAAAAAGGACAACTAAAAAGTAAATAATAATTATGCACTACCTAGCTGTTGCCCGCGACTTCATCTGCGAAGAATTCGTTTATCCCTATCCCGCGGGGACTATGCTGATTTCCCGCAAAATTAGCCTAAGTTAATTTAGTGTAAGTACCTAGTAATATTTTTTTTATCTAAGTGTTGTCGGTGTCGGGGGACCGCTAAGGTTAATATTTAAAAATACAACATATTTACTTTAGTTTGCCATCCAGTCAAATAAAAAAATGAAAAAAATCGAAATTCCTAGCTCATTCTGACTTTTCTGCCCATCCTATAATCTCGATCTATCACGTCAAAAACACAATGTCGACCGCTCCTTTTGACTGATAGGTAGAGCCAACGTAGAGCACAGGTAGGGCTGCGTTCCGTCAGAGATGTACGAGGTAGCTGAGCGGTGTAAAGCCGAGTTTAGACTTGCAAGAAAAATCGTGCAAGTTGCATTACACTGCGGCGCTCGATTGACCACTACAAACTCGTTAGCTTTACGGCCTCGCAATGTAATGCAACTTCCACGATTTTTCTTGCAAGTCTAAACTCGGCTTAAGGATGGGAATGTTGTGACTGGTTTCACCAGAGATGTGCAAGGTAGCTGATCGGTGCGAGGATGCGTAGCAAGAGCAAGGGCATATAGTGAATAGTAGACTCTTGTCAAATAAGCAAGCGGGGTGCGGTGAGGCAGGAGCGGAGCGTGCGTGCCACTGGCGGCTACTAGTGACTGAATACACATCATTCCCTTGTTTGGTATATACTAAATCTCACTCCACTGAGCTGTTTCCACTAAAGCTGCGCTGAGCGGGGATTCCTATTGGTTCATGACAAACACGTTCTTCACAACACCATCCTTGCACACCTCTGGTGAAAACGCATCCTAAACCGGGTAACAGAACTAGTTTTATGATAAAGCGTCACGCAGTTACAGATATGAATCTACCGGGTTAATCATTTGAACCTTTATGACAGCGATTGCATCATAAAAATCGTTCTATAAATCATAAAGGGCATCTTTTCCGGCTTATTTGTGCATTGGAATGTCAAATAAATTCTTAATGTTTAATCAGTGCGAAAGGAACGAAATGAGTAAAGGGATAGTTACCCGACCACTATTTATTTATACTTACAGCGAAAATTTATAGGGATTGGATACGTATTTTTGTTCAGAGGGTTAGTTATTCAGTGTTCTACGCTTACGCTAGGTATCTTTAGATAAGTACGAGTATGTATGTGAATTCAAAAATCCGTTTCGCGGCTCCAAAGTACCTTCAATATAAAGAAAGAAAAAAATGGTTATTCGGCATATACGAGTAAACAGTAGGTGGCATTTAACTTAATGTAGGTATACTTGTAGATACCCGAAAGGGCTGGCAGCTCAGCAATGCTGAAGTATGGAAACACAGAGCTGATTTTCAGCTGCAGCCAAAATATAAAATGGAACATGCCTATTTGTTACCTTGAAAATATGTAACAGTTTTACATTATCATATAGTCAGTCAAATAAACGGTCAGTGAATATGTTGCTAAAGTCGAATTTTCAAATTATCAGACACGTGTTATTGACATTATTGTTTTTGATCATATGTTTGGTAGATGGTACAGTCAGCAGTACCAATATCTGACACATAAAAGGTGCATAAATATCTAATACAAATGCGACTCTATTTCTAGGGCCAGAAGGACATGTGACTGTACAACACAAATCTTACGGATAAGTGTAGGTACAAGTGACTACATAATCAAACTAAGCAAAGCATTAGGGTTTTACCTCTGTGATAACCACCGCCAAGCTATATGGCGTTAAAAATAAAAAAATAACTTAAGCACCCCCCCAGGCTTACCAACCATAGACAGAGTTACAAGAGGCCCCGATTCTGCATTATCCAAGTGATTTCCAAATATCAAAGACTAACAAATCCAAACTCCGATGAACTTTTATTTTAATACAGTTCGTCTAAAAGTTAGAAACTTTTTGAAATACTCAGAAGACTATCGGAGTTTTTTTTTGTCATTAGCTATTGATTGATATTTGTTTTGAGATACTGAGAGCTTTTATCCACCACTCTCTAATAAGTTTCTGATTTTCATGATGCCATCTCTGTTTATATTTATGTACCTACAGTAGCTTATTGGTTTGACCTATGATCTCTCATACAGAGGGTTGTGGGTTCTAGCCCAGGTGCACCTATAGCTATTTCGGAATTTAAATGCGAAATTATATATTTCAAATTTCGATTTCAATGAGCTTGACGGTAATCTTCTTTCAAGCCTAGAGTGAATAGGCTGTTATTGAACCAGCGAGTTGCATCTTAAGGCTCAATTGCGCTTTCGGCATTCCAATCAAAGATAGAGGTCAATCGCTAGTCAGTTTATTGAAAAAAAAAAGTTGCTATAGGGGCTGATTCACCATCCAATGATTAGTATTAACTGGCGGTTAGGTGTGATGCCGTCTCTATTTGTTTTGTTCGAATAGACGGAGACGGCATCACATTAAACCGTCGGTTAACGCTAATCAATGGACGGTGAAACAGCCCCTTAGAGTAAATATGATTATTCTCTCGCTGCGATGTCACTTAGATTGTCGAATAGGGTCTCTGTAGTTCAAGCAGTCCAAGACTGTTTAGACCCTCGGACGATATTAATTATCGATGGAATACATGATGTAGATAAATCACCGGTTAATTGCGCCGGTCGAGACGTACACGCTCTAATGGTGGCCATTAATTATTTTGAAGTCCCGTCATGAGTGGAAAAAATTTAGGGGCCCATTGAGGGGTTTTAATATGATATTTTTTAGTGATCAGATCACCGTTGCCTATATGAATACGGTTCCATTGGAACTTCAAAAAGTAAAACACTTGACTATGTATATCCGTATGTAGAACTTTTAACTTTACTCATTTGTGTCCTTGTGTGAATGAAAACTCTTTTTTTGGTCGCAGGGATGGTGCTAAATGTTGAAATTTTCAGAACGGAAACGTTGAGACCAAAAACGAGCTGAGTTTTATTTTGCTGTAGTTGCCTCATACATCATTAATCCTTCAAACTGTTTCTGTAGCACTGGTACAGTCAACGTCATAAATAAGTGATCACTTATGTAGCTTGTCATTTAACGTCATGTTTGAAATTGTGTACCGACTGAAAGCGACAAGGTACAAAAGAGATCACTTATTTCTGACGTTGACTGTACCACGGTGTACATCATAATCGTAAATAATGCGATGTTTTAAATTTTTCACATTGTCATAGAAAGGTATCAAAGAAAAACAAATGAATAACTTTGGAATACCTTCACGTCAATAACCAAACTCAAACTACAGATATAGGTATTTGACACCGCTCTAAGTTCGTCAAAACGCCAATTTCACATGTAGGTACACTCGAACCAACTGAATCGTGACCCACTGTGGACCATTTTCGTAGAAAAAGTCATAGCTTTATATTATGGTGGGTTAGGAATCAAATGGTTCGACTGTACTTAGCGACCTAACCACAACACTGAATGTAGGCAGGTAGAGTAGAGATAAACTGTAAAAGTGTACAAACCCTATATGTGAAATGAAGACTCTCACTTGATTATTTTATGTGGAAGGTAAAATTACATTTTTATTATTAAGAATTACATCATAAATCATTATAATATTGATATAATGAAGCTTCTGTTTCTAATGGCACATTAATTGTATAAATAAATTATATCGCTAATGGTTAGCAAAAGTACGTTTATTACTAAAATTAATGCATAATCTTTAAAGTTTTCGAATCTATTTATACTACTGTCCAGGTTCTACTGGCTTTAATTAAATTAAATGATATTCGCAGAGAAGCCGTAGTGGCCTAGTGGTTTGACTTATCGCCTCTCAAGCAGAGGATTGTGGGTTCAAACCCCGGCTCGCACCTCTGAGTTTTTCGAAATTCATTATATATTTGCAATTTACCACGAGCTTCACGGGGTAGGATATATCGTGAAGAAACCTGTGCAAACCTGCGAAGCAATTCAAAGGCCAGCCATAAGGCTGTGCAGTACAGTCAACGTCATAAATAGTAATACGCCAACGCCGGGCTAAAAGGTAACTTAATAATATGTCAAGTCATTCACTTGATTTTCACCCAGTGCCTTGAATTTATAGTGATTCATACTACTTACTAACAGCCAACGTTAAATTATAAACTTACATGGCGTTCACACTGGGTGAAAGTCAGCAAAACGCTAATATGCGTTCAAGGCACTAGCTCCATTTGTAAACCATTTACTTTTACTTAACTGGTGCATTCGTTACCATACGTTACCATATCAGTTCAGTAGCTTATCTAACTTGCATTGCACGTATAACTTGAAATAGTAGTTTTACAATGTGCCGCTAGATGTCGCTATCAAACTCAGTCCCCATCCTACATCGCGCTGTTAAGATTTTTCTTGGTTTAGTGACTACTTTTCGAGACTTTACCTTGGTTATCGCTTCTCGGCCTTTTGGCTAAGATCAAAGTGTAGTATCTGTTCTTTTCAGCTTAATATCTGAAAGTTCCCTCACTGAGGGACCAGTATATTAAACTGATTTTTGTATCTCGACGGGATGTTCGGGGCTCGCTCCACTCCCGTCACGGGTCGGCCCGGCATTGCAGTGCCGCCGGGATCGGCCCACATAATACTAAAATAACGGTAAGCTGTTAGCAAAATAGAACGAGATAAGACGAGTGGAGTGTGGAGTCCCTACCATATCGTCCCCTTACAACCAGAATCGCTTAAAGTCACTTTTGGCAAAACTGAGTTAAATATATCGTTAGAATGTACTTTCCAAGATCTACATGCTGTTGAAACCCGTTTTACTGTACGATACTCCAATACCGAGTTACGTTTTTCTTAAGCTCACTTAAAGCCGATTTTTAAGAAAATCAACAACAAAAACAACTACGCGTCGGTTAAACAGCATTTTATTTTATTTTACAACAGCAAAAATATTTTAATGTCAAACAAGCGATTTTGGAATGTTAAGATTTCAATAAAAATGCAATTTGAGTACTGCCTAAAAGTGCTAAAATAATGTTAGTAGGTTTCGCCTGTTGAGCATTACTTTATATTTCAATTATTGCAACAGCGAAAATAAACTAAATATAATATAGGCGATATTGCTTGTAACAATGTTTGCTTCGACCATAAGAAGCGCTACAGCCAAAATCGCTTAAGTATCGCTTAGACGTTTCGCGCTGTATTGTAAAGTAGTGTGCACTTTGTCTAGGCTAGCTTAGTCGGTTCGGACACGCTTGAAAGCACGATTAATAAGAATAGAATAAGTAATTTGTTAAAACTTATTTAGGTAATTATAGATCTGTTCACTAACGAAAGTCCGCCCCTCCACATTCTATAAGAATTGTAATTGTAAACGTATCCGTACGACAAGTCTATGTGTGCGTAGCTCGAACTTGTCCTTATGGCTTCAGTCGCAAGCGTACCGTCAGTCACGCACACTAAGACTAAGACAATGTGTAAGTACTTACGAGATTTACTCGTGTACATTAATAATTAGCTCGCGCCTTCGTGAGTGAACAGATCTATGTATAACAGCGATTCCGTAATTTAACAGTGTTTTTCTTTCAGGTGACGATAAGGAGCATGGATATTCAGGTTTCGATGAACTAAATAGAAAAACATTATAACCAGATCCAGCAGACCGTCAGAATGAACCGTGATTGTCATTTAGATAACCTACTTATTTACTACTTCGTATCGTAGGTACGTCGTATCAATGAAAAGCTTATCACGGCATAAAACATTTACGTAGTCACACATTTTCATTGTTCTTGGCTTAGGTAATATTAATTATCCATGGCTGGTTTGAGTAGCCACCGCTGAGACAAGCAGTGATGAAGAAGAAGACTGATGATTATTACCATTAAGGTTATTTTTCATCACTGCTTGTCTCAGCTGTGACTACGTCCGGCACACGCTCAATAACGTCTTCATCACAGGCCAGTGCAACCATGGTGAATCTCCGGTATAACATTTTTTTTGTAAAAAGTAATTAAATCTTCATTTTTTTAGCTGCGCTTATTGGCAGTGGATTAGTGTATAGCTTTTTAATGCAGGTAGTTTAAATTCCTCTACTGAAAGAGGTTCAACAGAGTTTGGATTCGATTTTCTGTTGCCTTGTCTTGTTCGACGGTTGGTTTGCAAAGTTACAGGCCTGGTATCAAAACTCAAAAAGTCAGACGACATGTCGTAATTGATAAAAATATTACCTATACAAGAACAATGAAAATGTGTGACAACGTAAATGTTTTATGCCGTGATAAGCTATTCATTGATACGACGTACCTACGATACGAAGTAGTAAATAGTAGGTATCTAAATGACACTCGCGGTTCATTTCGACGGTCTGCTGGATCTGGTTATACCTATGTTTTTCTATTTAGTTCATCGAAACCTGAATATCCATGCTCGTTATCGTTTTGATGAAGAAGAAGGCTGATGGTTATTACCATTACGGTTCTTTTTCCATGACTGTTTCAGTGGTTACTTTGAGCCTTGAGACGCTAAGTGCCTTTTTATTAAAATGTTTGAATAAAATATGTTTTTTGTTGTATGCATGTAATCAAAAGTTCTATAATTAAATGTATTAAGCAGCACATATGACATTAAAGGAATAACGTAATTTATCTCATATACTAGAAATATAATACTATATTTAAGACTAGCTCGCTAGTTTTCATTTATTTATATTTTTGGGCTATTTGGTACCTATTTGTTGAAATATATTGATGGAACTCTTTCGAAAAATACAAGTTATATGTCTTTGAATGATAAAAACAAAACAGAATAATGCTACATTGCATATAAGCTAGAAAAACAGAAAAAAAAGCCTAGAGTCAAAATATCTTAGAAATATTTTGCACTATTAAGCGCGCTTAAGAGGTAAATTCCGATTTGTGTACAGCCAATACCTCTTATTTGCGCTGAGACTTAACTAAAAACTTAAATTGTATAAAACATGTAAGCATTTTAACACTGTATTCGGCGAAAAATGCTTCAATTTGGACTTAAAATGATAGTTTATCCAATATATCGGCGTAAACTTGCTAGTTTGGAAGATAAAAAAAAAACGTGTCTACAGGCAAAATCGCTTATCTGCATTACCTTTGAAGAAAAGCCCTATTTTAAGCTACTCAGCGCGAGTATAGAGTAAATAACATAGCGCTATCCTATTAAGGGATAAATTATCTAAATATAAACACAGACATGCTTTTAGTATAACTAGTTTTTATAGGTTTTTAGAGCATGCAAACCTTTAAATGCGTTTTTCTCGAAACTACATTTCATGCAGATAAGCGATTCTGGTTGTAAGGGGACGATATATTTATTGCTCTAAAGTATTATGTGGTTCAGTTTATAAACTTAGGTACTTATAAAATTAAAACTATGTAAGTATATTATTATATTTTACAATGCACGTGCTCGGAAAGTGCCTCTTGACGTGGGTCAACATATCCATAGAAAATTAGTGATTCCTGCACGCATCCACAAGTGTGCCGTAAAGTTGTATGGATTTTACTTACCGCACTTGTGCGGTAAAGTAACTTTTTAAATTGCCAAATTATGTCCAAACTATTGTTAAAAAAATAAGTCTAAAGAGTCGTTATAGTTAGGCTTTGAACAAATAAGAAAACGTTTGATGCAACCAACTGAATATTTACTGATAAGATAATACAGATTAATCGCGACAGAAAAGAGAACGTTAATTTTTTTTTTTTCATGTAAACTCGTATTTTAATTCCGTCTAAAGTTATGAAAAAAAAGGAAATAAATTCTTGAGTCCAATTCGGACCGTGCGACGTCAAGCGCGCGCACTCGAAAGTTAACCAATGAGCTTCCAGTGCGCGCGCACGACGTAGCACGAACCAATCATGGTTACCCGTTTCGCGCATGTCATGAAACCCCGCGCAAAGTAATGTCCATAAGTTCAGTCCGGTGAATTAATTTTTGATGAGTAAATTAAAATGAAGAGTTTAAATGATGAATTTATATCTGACTTTACGCCGCCTTACGTCCTTCACGAAGTACATATTGTCAGTGACAAACTCAACGCTGAACAAAATACGTGAACTATAATATACATAACTAAGTTAATGAACATCTTAAATTGATAGAATAATCTACTTCTACACACATGGATATTATAACATCTACCGGTATGTCTTATTCTTATTTATTTGCTTTTATCTATTAGAATTCCAAAGCTAAAAAAATCTCAGATTTACGGTAACTTTTTGTTAACAGCTGGTAGATTAGATACATAATACATATACTTGATGATAATTAACTATTACACGAATTTATTCACGGGTTGCACTAATATTTAGCATTATAGGAGCGTGCAGGAGATAAGGACTAGCCAATATAAGTGTGGAAAATGTCAAGCAAAAAGGGCTAATAATTAATCATAAAAAATCACGATACTAAAACAAAGTCTCCTTTACCTATCATTAGTAGCTGTAGCTGTTCTTATCTTCTGAGTCAATGATCGTTATGAAAGATGGTTTAATAAAGTGTATACGTTAACGATTTTGGTTTGCGTGCATATCGGTATGTATATCTACTGCCTGCTACTGTAGTAAAAGGAGTATGGCAAATAAATGATGTAGTCACTGCCTCGATTTTTTTCCTCGCTTAATGCATTGTAAAACGTTGTATGATATACGTGTCAAAAGTAGGAAATTCCCAACTCGTGCCGGCTCAAAACACTCGCTTCGCTCGTGTTTCAAGTTCTCCGCCACTCGTTGGGAATTGCCTACTTTCCGCACTTGTATCATAAATAACTATTACAATGCACGTGCTCGGAAAGTGCCTCTTGACGTGGGTCAACATATCCATAGAAAATTAGTGATTCCTGCACGCATCCACAAGTGTGCAGTAAAGTTGTATGGATTTACTTACCGCACTTGTGCGGTAAAGTAACTTTTTAAATTGCCAAATTATGTCCAAACTATTGTTAAAAAAATAAGTCTAAAGAGTCGTTATAGTTAGGCTTTGAACAAATAAGAAAACGTTTGATGCAACCAACTGAATATTTACTGATAAGATAATACAGATTAAACGGGACAGAAAAGAGAACATTAATATTTTTTTTTCACGTAAACTCGTATTATAATTCCGTCTAAAGTTATGAAAAAAAAGGAAATAAATTCTTGAGTCCAATTCGGACCGTGCGACGTCAAGCGCGCGCACTCGAAAGTTAACCAATGAGCTTCCAGTGCGCGCGCACGACGTTGCACGAACCAATCATGGTTACCCGTTCGCGCCTGTCATGAAACCCCGCAAAGTAATGTTCATGAGTTCAGTCCGGTGAATTAATTTTTGATAATTGATAAGTAAATTAAAATGAAAAGTTCAAATGATGAATTTATATCTGACTTTACGCCGCCTTACGTCCTCCACGAAGCACATATTGCCAGTGACAAACTCAATGCTGAAATACGTGAACTATAATATACATACCTAAGTTAATAAACATCGTAAATTGATAGAATAATTTACTTCTACACACATGGATATTATAACATCTACCGGTACGTCTTATTCTTATTTATTTGCTTTTATCTATTAGAATTAGTGAACCAATTTTGAGTTATTTACAGTTCCAAAGCTAAACAATCTCAGATTTACGGTAACTTTTTGTTAAGGTAGATTAGATACATAATATAAAAAATATACTTGATGATAATTAACTATTACTCGGATTTATTCACGGGTTGCACTGATATTTAGCATTATAGGAGCGTGCAGGAGATAAGGACTAGCCAATATAAGTGTGGAAAATGTCAAGCAACAAGGGCTAATAATTAATCATAAAAAATCACGATACTAAAACAAAGTCTCCTTTACCTATCATTAGTAGCTGTAGCTGTTCTAATCTTCTGAGTCAATGATTGTTATGAAAGTTGGTTTAATAAAGTGTATACGTTAACGAATTTGGTTTGGCGTGCATGTCGGTATGTATATATACTGCCTGCTACTGTAGTAAAACGAGTATGGCAAATAAATGATGTAGTCACTGCCTCGATTTTTTTCCTCGCTTAATGCATTGTAAAACGTTGTATGATATACGTGTCGAAAGTAGGAAATTCCCAACTCGTGCCGGCTCAAAACACTCGCTTCGCTCGTGTTTCAAGTTCTCCGCCACTCGTTGGGAATTGCCTACTTTCCGCACTTGTATCATAAATAACTATTTCATCACACTTGCTCGTAAACAGTGTCGTAACATGCAGGCTACCTTGGTTGCAACCCCCCAAATAAAACCCTCGACCTTAATGTGCTTGTCATGAAACTCGTGTCGGTAAATGAGTCATTGCCCGTACTAATTTTCATGTCATGAAGCCCAAGGTCGGTAAATGAGTTTGTTACTGCATGGTGTGCTGCTGCTCCGTGCGCGCGCTGCACACGCACGCCATGCACATGCTGCAGAGCGCTGCCAGAGCGCAGCCAGCGGTTATCGGCAATTTTTGAAAAATATTAGTTTTTTAAAAAAAATATACATTCTTACTCGCAAATGTGATGAAAAACATTGTATGTCACACGGCGGTACTAGAATTACGAACATCGACTCATTAGCCCTCAGTCTTCGACTTCGGGCTTCTAATAGACTCTTGTTCGTAATTCCTTATTTACCGCCTTAAGACACCAATGTACTATTATGTAAGTATAAAATAAATAAAACTAAAACAAATTATAAAAACACAGTCCCTACTGTCTTTATAATAGTTGTCCCATTATTAAGAAACGATTCTACTACAACTTCAAGTCATATGCTCCAGTGGTTCAAGCTATGGGTTGTTTGCCAGCCAGTCAATCAACCAATACAATATAGTAGATTGATAACCAAGGGTGGAAAGTGACCCATTTCACCTGAGATATTTCTGGCGCTCGAACGAAGTGAGAGCGCCAATAGTTCGAGGGGAAATGGGTAATTTCACCCGAGTAAGACACTCTACTTTTCATTTCGACTGTGAGAAAAGTAAAATAGTACAAAAAAATTAGAATATCATTAAATTGAATTTCAGTATTCAGTAAATTGAATTTAAGTACTTATATCCAACCTCACCTCCAACGGTACCTTTTCAATCTGGCCACTTGCCTCGGCCGAGTATAAAAAAAACGAGTTGGTCACGACCAAGGAGTTTATATACCTATTACCTACAAAACTGGAGGTTGAACGCCGAACGAAGAACTTTGACTTTTATAACTTATTTATATATTCCATCTCTTTCTTTCACATTTCACGAATGACATTCTACCCATGAAAATAAACTTTCTGAACAGGAGAGATGAAAAATATATTACTTACAATGACAGTACAGAACAGAAAACAAGAGATACACAGAGAAATAAAATCCAAAGTAAGAAATAGCGGCAACGCAGCACATACAATTTCCCAATGTTGTATCTCAAAAAAAAAACATTAATTTAGTTGATTTTCTGATTGAGTAAGTTTACAACTAAATGTACACTTTACATTAATATCACTTTCTGTATGTACGAAAAGTGAACCGTTATTTTGCTCATCAGTGTAGGTAACATATTTATAAAAAACGAGTAGATATGTCATTTAACGAAGATAAACTGTAGTATTCTAATGGTTCTTCCGAAGAGATAAGATCGTTTAGCTTAGACTGCACGAGAGCTAACGAGTGGTTCCAAGCAGCGGCGCCTTTGGTTAATTCCACAATTTATAGCACTTCATTAGATTTAATGAAGGAATAGATAAGTTATTACGATTCCTCCTCATGAAGAAAAAAGTCTGTATTAAAAAAAAACTCTGTAAGGCCTCAATGAGTTTTTGTATGTATTTTTGACACTTCCAGCGCTTTTGGAAAGACCATTATTATTTAACTTGACAGAAAGAATTTTACTTCAAAATTAAAATTAAAATTGCAGCACTAATATAAAACAATTTTATTAAAAGGGCGTTTTCAAAAAAAAGTGTACCCTTTCATTATTTTTGAAATTTTGGAAAAAAAATATGGTTTCTCCTACTCAGAATCAAGAGCACAATCGATTCCGATAGTTTAAAAAAAAATCCCAAAAAAAAATGACAGTTTTGCGACGTTTTTTTCAGACACTTGTATAGGCGTGACAAAACTGACGCATAAAATTTTGTATGAAAAAATATGGGGACATTTTTTTTTAAACGATCGGAATCGATTGTGCTCTTGATTCTGAGTAGGAAAAACCAACTTTTTACCAAAAATTCAAAAAAAAGCAAAGGGTTCACTTTTTTTTGAAAACGCCCAAAACTGATGTTAAGGGTCTACTATACGAGTAATTGGTAGATATTTTAATCTAAAAAAGTGCGTAGTTCATTGGCGGCGGCATGTATAAGCATAATCCGCGAGGTTCTGGGGTGGGCTTTTTCCTAAAAGCATTCATAAAAATACCTAAATAATAACTTTTTTAATGACTTCAAAAGTATAACATATTTAAAAGAGGTTGTAATCGTTTCACCCAGAATATTAGTGCTACGTCAGAATACGGACGTCCGGGTTGCGGAAGGACACAGGAGGACGGCTGTGAACGCTTACGTCACGAATGATAAAGCCAGCAATATCCCATACGAATTCCTACCGCGGCCACGCGGCCGTCAGGGCGACTTAGGTACTCTTAAAGTAAAGGCCTACTCGTATTATAGAAATACCTAGATGTACTAACTTAGAGACAAAACCGCGGCAGGAGGGTTTATCTAGACAAAGATCTTTACTCTTTAGCCCGCTCTACATGTTAGGGTAACGTTGGTTGAAATAAGGAAGGCAATTACACGCTAGAAGATCATATTCTTCCATGTCGCTGTAACCTACAAAGGCGTCTTTTATGGTCGAAATTGTCCCATTCCCAATATATTGAGCGGGGTCCCAGAAGAGCAGCAGGTAGCAGTATCTATAAATTTACGAATTCAACAGATTGCACCATTACCATCGATGCATATAATCGTTTTCTAGAATAATTAACAAGTAGTTTAAACGCTAAGTAATGCAGCGAACATGACTTCAATTACCAGAGGTCAAGAGGCCATAAAATGGCGCTCGCTTTTCTCGTTGGCTGATAAAGTCACTACCTACTGGTTTGGCGTGGGGAACAACTCGGTTTTCCCCAGATTGCCTAAACTTTTACATGGCGTTAATAAGGACTAGTAGCAATAGCAAAGTACAAGTGTATACTAACTGCGGGGTATTGAATCCAACGACGGTCGAAGAAAAA
>NC_133482.1:10803379-10805986 GCF_025370935.1 Choristoneura fumiferana | reverse complement strand
CTTCATTCCGATGGTCTGCCTCATTCAATTCAGATTCAGTTTCGTGCACTTTGACTTGTCATAGTGAATTCCTCACTTATCGTCTCTACCTAATGGTATCGATTATGTCAGACTTTACCTCTTCACCGCCCAACAACAAACGAAGTGACGTGCTCTGTACGCCAGAAAAACCAGCGACAAATCAACTTGATTTCTAATTCCATTGCGGATAATATCAATTTAGAGTTAAATGTTGGTCATTTATAGAAGACCATGGCGTGTGGGGCATTCCATTGGCTGCCAAGTCTAGATGACTAGGAATCGTAAAATAATTATCGTAATTTCTTTTATAGTTATTTATTGAGAATTTGGGCATGAAATCGAAAATCCACTGAACTGAAATTATTAAATTGGAAATTGTTAACCATTCATTGTTTCCACTGCATGTCTATTTCACATTTTCAACTTCTCTAAAGTTAACTGAAAGACTTCGCTCTTTAAAACAAAATTTAAAGAAGTCATGATTTAAACCGCGTCGTTACATTTACAATGTAGTTCAAAAATCGTACAATAATAAAAAAAAGGGGAATCATGTCTGCATTGTGCCAATTAAGGGTAATACGTTGTGTGTATCCATATATCGTCACTGTTGTAAAAAAAAAAACTCGTACCTCAGAATAGATAATTTTTCTGAGTGAACCTTATGAACACCATGTCAAGGTTCCAATTTTGTCGACATATTAAATTTAGATACGAGATTTTTCGTATATCGATATGTATATCGGAAGTCGATACGTGAGAGGGAAGTCACTATGACAGGTCTAAAGTGCCACCAAAGTAGCAACGTCTGTGTCATTACTAATTACAACAAGCAACAAGCGGCACCCACCTGCATCTGCTTCAACTGGCGCGTGTACGCCACCAGTTCTTTCCTCAGTTTCTCGATGCCTTCCTGCGCCGTTGATCGCCTCCATGAGTGCGACCTTTTGGGCGCCCGTAACGTTGCCTGTAAGAAAGCTCAGTGAGCACGCTTTGTCGAAGACAAAATATACTCAGCGGCACAAAATTTGGCACACTCTCCATACAAAATTACCTATAACTGCATACATTTGAGGGCCAGATTTTTTGCCGCTGAGTATATCTTTATTCAATTTAGGCTATATCAAGCACGGAACAACAGGTTAAGGACCTTATGTATGACTATGAGTGAAGACCAAAAATTGCACACAAACATTGTGACACGAAAATTAATAGTAATTTTAACTATGTACCTGCATTAAGGTGTGCCACTTTTTGATCTTCACCCTCACACACTTGCCGAGTTACAAGTGTGTTTTCACAAACATCAGGTCGCGACGAACTCGTTACGTGATCGCCTTCATACAAAATACACTCGCAAGTGAGATACGGCCTAATAGCTTCGGAAAAACCTCTTTTGAGAAGAATCCGGCAAGAAACTCAACGAGGTATATTTTTTACAATTGTCTAGCAGCTTTGTACTTGGCATGGTTTTAGTGGTATAAGAAGACGATCCTTGGAGTAATTGCATAGTCGGATCAATCATCTCAAATGTAGCATGTCGCCATGGCAAAGTCTCCTGAGTTACTTATTAAACGAACGATAATGGTGTACTAATCCACCAAAAGTGAGGAGTTGTGACAGTTTACAGGCAATTTATTGCGACCAAAAATGTTCCCCGTTCCAAGACAATCGTATCGTCTACATAGACGCACGCATTTCAGCCAAGGTACGGAGGTACTGTAATATAGCACACTTATGACTCAAGCGTCGCGCATCGAAAGCGCAACGGATCTAAGGAGCGTGCGAATTGTACCAGAGTACCTCTAAATGGTACCTGTATTGCATCAGTACATTTAGTACCCAGGTACCAACTTTTTATCCTCTACACATTTCTGGGTAACATTTGTGTTACTACCAAACCTTTTGAGACACATTCATCCCATTTTCAATTTAGAATAAATACAAAACTGTTCAGTTTATTATTTTAGGTGGGGTTCGAACCCACGACCATTGGTTTTATAGTCAAATGGGGAAACCACAGGACCAACTGAACAGTCAGATAAGCGCTCTAATATTGCCATAACTATCATCGTGAGTCAGACAACCGGTGAATGCAAGTGGCGAGTTGTCGTTTTAAAAGGGGAGCCTTTGTACAGCAGCGGCATGATGAATTTGTTATTTACTTTATTTATGCAGTTTAAATATTACTTGATTATATGTAGTTAGTTTGTAAGGTATTTATTGTATGGCCAAGTTGCCCAAAATAAATGGATTTGTTATTATTACTAGAGTTTACCCTCGGCTTCGCACTCCTAGACTATTCGATCTAGTGGAAGGTTACAATTGGAATTCCGGGTTTACAAAATTCCCCTTGGAAATCCCAAAATTATATATCGTAATTGAGGTTGTGTTAAGAAACTGTACAAAATTTCATGACTCTAAACCCAGCGGTTGAAATTTCGAGATTGATTCCTATCCTGTGGGAATATCGGGGTTAAAAGTAGCATGTGTTATTCCAGACGTCCAGCTATCTACATATCATATTTTATCCGTCCAGCCATAATTGAGTTAAGTACTGTAGATACTCATGGACCTAGTCTTTGGATC
>NC_133482.1:10801722-10803369 GCF_025370935.1 Choristoneura fumiferana | reverse complement strand
CCCCGAAATGTATTAAAACTTTGAATAGGATCGAACGGCGTTGAGAAATCTATAAAGCGAATAAAGAATCTCACTTTTTCAATAAAACTAAAGCAGCCCTGCTTCGGGCGGGCAATATCGCTAAATTGGCCCGGGGAACTTTTTGTCGCCTGAACACTACCTTTGGTAGAGTGGTGCGAAAGACAGTGGGCAAACTAATGTCAAATCAAATAATAATATACCTAATGTCGTACTAAATGCCTAATTATGATGACCGGTCCCAAAGCAAGATCAGCGCCGTTCGCAAACTGGTAGCTGATTGGGGACCATTACGCGACATGCTAATTTTTATTTTATTTATTTTTTCCATATTGTTAGGAATAAATGTTTTTCTTCTTATGGATAGAATACACATTTTATCATTGACCGAAGACCGAAGTATGCTTCCCTCGTAAATTAATACCAGATAAAAATAAAATAAAATCATCATGTCAGCCAAAAGACGTCCACTGCTGGATATAGGCCTCCCACAAGGTTGTCGACTCAGACCGGTCTTGTGCTTTCCGCATGCACCGCGATCCCGCGATCTTAACCAGGCCGCCGCTCCATCTTTTTGGAGGCCTACCGATAGCTCGTCTCCCGGTCCGCGGACGCCATTCGAGAACCTTTTTACCCCATCGGCCATCAGTCCTACGAGCAATGTGCCCCGCTCACTGCCACTTTAGTTTCGTAATTCTTCGGGCTATGTCGGTATCCTTAGTTCCACTGCGGATATCATCATTTCTGATTCTATCCCGCAGAGAAACCCCAAGCATAGACCTCTCCATTAGCCCTTTGAGTGACTTTGAGCTTCCGCATGAGGTCCATCGTTAGCGCCCACGTCTCAGATCCGTATGTCCCTCATATCCGTATGTAAAATAAAATACACGTATAAAGATAAAATAACCTGGTGGTTTGACCTATGGCCTCTCAAGCAGAGGATCGTGGGTTCAAACCCCGCTCGCAATCTCCGAGTTTTTTCGAAATTCATGTGTGGAATTACATTTGAAATTTACCACGAGCTTTACGGTGAAGGAAAACATCGTGAGAAAACCTGCGCAAACCTGCGAAGCAATTTAATGGTGTGTGTGAAGTTCCCAATCCGCACTGGGCCCGCGTGGGAACTACTGCCCAAGCCCTCTCATTCTGAGGGGAGGCCTGTGCCCTGCAGTGGGACGTATATAGGCTGGGATGATGATGATGATGATAAAGATAATTACAATGTCCGATAATTTTTTAAACTGATTGGCTAATATTACAAGTATATTATTTTTACTGAGGACTCTACCCAATTGAACGAAATCTGAAACAGAGAATTCGCTTGCACTTCGGGCTTGCTCTGACAAACTTGCGGTGTTAAGGGTCCAACATCTTTAAAAACTTCACCTTGACCTATTAAATGATCGAGTCTAATTAACCTTACCAACAAAAAGTTGGAAAGCCCCCGAAATTGTCACTTCAAAGTTCAAATATATCAAAAACGGCAGAAACCAATAAAAGATAAAAATAATCTAAAAACCATTGCTAAAAAACCTGCTTTCAAAAAAAAAACCCGCATTCAAATCGGTCTACCCGTTTAAGCGCTACGGTACCACACAGACAGACAGACAGACACACAGGGAAAAAAAC